>NC_064921.1:786341420-786644992 GCF_023897955.1 Schistocerca gregaria | reverse complement strand
GACAGCTTGATATGTCAACACCATATTCTTGTAGAATCCATACTCTTACAGCAATGTAGAATTAGTGCAAAAACCAATACAGTGCTCCAAGAGCATGAGGATGGACAGGATAAACGGATATTGCAGTAATTAGGTCAGAAGGTGAAGGACACATTAAGTCTTATGCTAGTCATCATAGAATTACACTAGTGTATCAACCGATATGAACAATATTGAGTATTACGAAACACTATTCATAACTCATCTGACTGAATCAGTGGCATTCATTGGCCAGTTACAAAGTATTCATATAGTGTTACAAACCATTATTCAGTGTTATTCACAAATCATCATTTAAAACAGGAGCTATTGAGTTACTCACATTCATTGGCTAGTTACAAAACATTATTCAGTGTTATTCACAAGTCATTCAGTGGCATTCATTGGCCAGTTATAAAGTATTCATATAGTGTTACAAAACATTATTCAATGTTGTTAACAAGTCATCATTTAAAACAGGAGCTATTCAGTGTAGCATCAAGCTACTGGTACTTATATATGATAACATGTAAGTGACATGAGACATATTTAAAATGTAAGACATTGGAACTATTATTCAGGGTCGGTAGTCCAATAATACATAGACATAATGGAATCAGTACATAGAAAATTTGCATTATCTTTAGGACTAAAAATATATCTTAACCTGGTAGCATTATTTAGTTGTATACTGGTAATACTTGGGACTCGTAATATTTTTTTTTCTTTGCTAGCAATGCATTACACTGGGATCGATAATTAATTGCTGGGGCATGAAAATATTTGCTTTTCACTTATTGCTGGAAATAAGGATTATTAACGTCATTTGTCACGAGTCAGCTGTAGTAAGGTTATGAAACCAGTACAGTACATGTGATCGCATTCATAGATGATAGACACAACTGGGTAACAAAACGCAAGTACTAGAACAGGTTTAATAACTAACTACTTATAGCATATTATGTCACGAAAAGCTTCTCCTAGAAAAAAAATACAAAATGGATTATTGAACTGAAAGAAGAAATGCATATTATGCTGAAAAGTAGTGAACTTCGAATTAACAGGTAATGAAACGTGTACTTAATATGTATGTACTCTAGCTGTCTTTTCCAAAACATTCAGTCATTATACTATGTGACATAAGACATACTGTCAAAAGGAACTGCAACAAATACTTAATTAACTACATAGCATTTCTCAACTAACAGTAAATATATAAACTTCATCATTATCATCATCTGCAAAGAAAAACTTCATTATTCATATCACCATAACTTCATTAGTATAATCACCTGCAAACAAAAACTTCATTATTGATATTAGCATATTCTTCATATAACTATTCATCATCATGTATTACCATCTGCAAAAAATAGACATTTCATTATACATATTCATATTACCATTTACTTCATACTTCATTATCATTCATTACATCATAAACTATTGAGTTTCTTACTTCTAGCATATTTCATCACTAAAATTAACATCTGTAGTTCTCTCTGACAGTCTGCATCAATCGCCTTGTATCCTGAAAGAAAAATAATTAGTCAAGACTGCTATCATACGATGTCTATAGTATATTCTGCTTAATGCTTGTTAATTCTGATCCATTACTCTTCATGACAAGATATTGCATTTTCTTTCCTTCATTCTGATGGTAAAATTTCCATTTCATATTAAACCACTGTGGTTGTTTAATTCATTTATTTTACACGGTATTGCTTTCTGAAAATGATGAATAAGGATTAATATCTTGCATTTAATTCATATACAAATTAAATAAAAACTTGTTTGTACTAATATAATTAAGCATACAGCATAGCATGACAGAAAACATATTAGGCCAAAAACATAGACAGTTTTTAAGTGCAAAAAATTTACACACTGTATCATAATGTAGTAGCAAAAAATTTAAAATAGTCAGGATGTTGAGATATCATAATGCAAAATGTCAATGTCAACTGGTGTTTGTTACATCTTAAACATTTCATAGTGCATACAGACCAAAATTCTACTTTCGATCGGAAAACAATCATACATACACAAAAAATCGAAAATGTGCACGGTCTGATATATAACGACAAGAAAAGCGACCTGCTAACCTTACCTTACTGGGCACTTGCCAGGAAAAAATATGCATCAGTAAGTGTTCATATCAATAACCGGAAAAGGCATTACAATGTGATGAATCATAAAGTATGTTCATTCAATAATGGGTTTAATATTGGAGACATGGTGATTGCCTTTGCTTTTTCTGGCTCTCAAAGTTTCGACATGTACCACATTGGGATGAGGAATGCTGCGAATTCTGTATGGACCTGCGTATAGAAGTTCAAATTTACTAAATAGTGTGTGCGCACTAATATGTTCTGTCCAATGTGAAAGTCACGGCGTGTACAAACCTGTTTTTGCTGTCTTCTCCGTCGCTCTGCGGCATGTTTGATGTTGTTGAGGGCGATCTCAATTATTTCATGGTGGCGTAGTCGACGAGATGTAGGAAAGGATACTAATTCTTTAATTTTGTTAGGTGGTTCAACATTTTTCAATATAACAGTCGGAGATAGCATAGTGGATTCATTTGGTATGGAGTTAATTACATCCAGGAATGAGAGTATGTGTGTATCCCAATCAATATGTCTTTTATGGCAGTACATTCTACACAGTTTACCAATTTCTTTCATCAGTCGTTCACAAGTGTTCGAAGAAGCGTGATACTTGAATATATAGATCGGAGAAATGTTTCTAGCTCGTAACATACGTGTCCATATCGCAGATCGAAATTGTGGTCCATTGTCGGAAATTACTTTCAATACATGCCCTACATGAAATAAAAAATGTTTTACAAATGGATTCGAAATAGATTTAGCAGTAGCTTTGCCCAACGGAGTGAAGGTAACAAATTTCGAAGTGAGTTCAACAGCGACAAAGATGTAGCAAAAACCTCTTATTAGTTCTGGGAATCGGTCCAGAAATGTCTACAGCGGCCATGTGTCTCAATTTAACATGTACAATGGGATGTAACGGAGGAATATGTGAAGTCGTGTCTCATTTAGCTTTCTGGCAGATTTTACATGACGCAAATCTCGTCGAATACGTTTCTCCATGTTGGCAAAATAACAGTTCTGTCTCAGTATAAGAAAACATTTTCTAGCTCCATAATGTGCGTAACTTAAATGAGTATACCAAATTAATTTGTTAACAAGTTCGTCAGGAATGCATAATAACCAGTTGTTGCCGTCAGGGTGAGAGCGGCGAAACAGAATGTTATTGCGTACCGTGTAATGGTTTCTAATGGTAACGTTATTCTTATCTGGCCAAAGGTGTTTAATTTCTCTCCATACGTTGTCTTTACTCTGCTCTTGTGCTACGTCTCGTAATGACGATGAAATGAAGTTTTCAAATGCGACTTGTTGAATATACATGACGCTAGAATTTGCTTCGCAGAAGTTGGTTGCGATGTCTTGCTGATTGTTGCAGAGAGGACGGGATAGTGCGTCTGCTACAATAATTTGTGTACCGGGAATGTGAACAATTGTAAAATTAAATTCCTGTAAATACAGTTTCCATCTGCTTAATCTGTCATGTGTAAATTTAGCGGAAAGTAAAAACTGGATAGCTCTATGGTCTGTGTAAACGGTAGTATGTCTTCCATAAAGAAAATGCCTAAATCGGGCAAATGCCCATACAACACATAATGTTTCAAGTTCTGTAACAGAATAATTGCGTTCGGCAGGTGACAGAACGCGACTTGCAAAGGTGATGTTTTTAATTACTGTAGTACCGTCTTCTTCAATTTCCTGAAAAATGTGTACGCCTAAAGCTGTGTTAGAACTGTCGGTGGCAATGGAAAAATTTCTAGTGAGATCTGGGTGTGATAAAAGTGGTGCATTCAACAAAGCTTGTTTCAGATTGACAAATTCAGACAGCGCTTGGCTATCCCAGGACCAAATAGTGTTCCTACCCGTCAGTTGGCATAATCTAGGGGTGTCTAAAGCAGAGTAATGAATAAATTTACGGAAAAAAGTTAATTAAACCCAGAAAGCTGCGTAGTTGTTTCTTCGTCGTTGGAACAGTAATGTCACGTAATGCTTGAAGTTTTTCCGGGTCAGGCGCGATGCCTTCTGCTGAAATTACATGTCCAAGAAATTTTATAGAAGTTTTGCCGAAGTGTGATTTGCTAAGATTAACTGTGAGTCCTTGTGCACGAAAAGTTTGCAACAGTTGTTCCAGAATCAAATTGTGTTCAGACCAATTAGCTTCTGCAATAAGAATGTTGTCTAAATACGTTGTGATTCTGTCTTTAAGTTCTGTCGGAATTATAGTATTCAAACCGTGAATAAACGCTGCTGAAGAAATTGTTAAACCGAACGGTAATTTGCAAAATTGATAACAGCCACCAAAACAGAGAAATGCCGTGTACTTTCTGCAGTTCGGATGGAGCTGAATTTGCCAAAATCCCGATCTCAAATCTAATGTGGAATAAATAGCAGTGCCATGAAATTTCTGTAGAAGTTCTTCTAGTGTTTGTGGGCGATCTGTTTCATTAATAATAATGTCATTGATGTGACGCGAATCAAGTACGAGGCGAAGTGAGCCATCCTTTTTCTTAACAATATGGAGCGGGTTTATGTACGGGCTAACTGCTGGTTCAATAATACCTTGGTCAAGCATAGCTTGCAATTCTCTCTTAACTTGTTCTCTCTGAATATACGGAATGGGATAATGTTTGACTTTAAACGTGTCGTGCTGTTTAACTTGAAATTCATACATAAAACCGGATATAGTACCAGGGATGTTGTCAAAAACTGGAGCTTGCTGTAAAAGAATTCTGCGTAGTTGCGTACGTTCGTCGTCTGTATTTGCGCTGCTCTGTTTAACTTTATCAGAAATCATTTGCGTAGCGTCATAGTCGGCTTCGTCTGGTATATTATAGTTGTGTACGAACGTATCTGTGAACAATGTGGAATGACAGTTTATGTTACGTGATGCAGAAATAACCTCTGTCCGATTAATTGTTTGTTCTTCTGCAGATAAAGAGTGCTGAAAATCTAATGCCAGTTGTACATTTTCATCCTTTAACATTAAATAGGAATTTTGAAAGTCAATAATTGCGTCGTGTTGTACCAAAAAATTCGTACCTAAAATAACGTCTGTTGTCAGTAAGGGAACAATCCAAAAATTTGAGTGGAACATATGACCTGCAATACAAAATGATAAGTGTGTCTGTAATTTTACATCTAATCCTTTACCAGATACTGCTCCTTTTACTTTAGTTCTGCCTAATGGTAACGTAGGATAAGTATTCTCTTTGTTACATTCATTGAAGGTTTCTTCATTTTTGACTGACACAGGTGATCCAGAATCGATTACTGCTGAAAATGTGGATGACCCAATCGTTACTTCAATGACAGGGTGGGAAATGGTTTTTTGAATAACTGGTTTTTCATGCAAAAGAGTGTCTCGGATATCGTCAAAAGTAATAACATTTTCGTGAACAAGAGTCTGTCTATCAAAAGTATTGCTTACATCGCTGGAAGGATCAATCTGTGCTGTATCTAGTCAAATTCTATCTGACGTGCTGTTATTTGCGGGAGGATGCTGTGACATTTCCACTATTTGTACTGTTCTGTTATTTCTCCCTGACGTATTACGTTGGGGATGATATCTACCGTCTGGTTCATTCATGATAATCTGTTGTTGCCGATGATTCTGCTGCTGCTAAGACCGACTGTTACGCTGAAAACTGTGATCATTACTTTTACGTCTGTCATAATAATCGTTGCTATACGGCGCATTGCGATATGAGTTGAAATGGTGTGTTCTCAGTACGTAGTGATTTCCTTGTTGCTGTGCGTTACTATTTGGTGGAGCCGACGCTATACGTGTAGGCGGCGAAACATTAAAGCTTGGTTGACCTTGCAGACTACATTGTTGGTTATGTATGCTAATCGACTGGTTTTGTTGATGTTCTGGGGAAAAGCCTGTATTGTTGCCAAAATGTCTTTGCTGTTGCTGATAACTATGAGGATACTGATAATTAAAATTTTGTCTGTTCTTAAAGTTCTGGTGGTTATCATTCCTGGACCGTCTACCACCTTTGCTATTAAAATAGCGTGGCTGATCGTAACTTCCGTATGCTTGTTTGCCTTGGTTATGATGTGAAAAATTTTTGTTAATGAAGGAATAGTCCGATTGCTGAACTTCCAAAAGCCGTAACAGATCTCTGAATGGCGAAATATTTTCTTTCTGCTGACCTGTTAAAAGTGATACTCTTAACGATCGTGGTAATTTAGAAATACATAATTGTGTAAGTGCTGATTCACTGTATGGCTCACTTAAGTATTGGTTTTGTTGGACCATGTGCTCAAAAAAATTGCGTGACAGTGGGAAAATTTGAGTTCTCATAATTTGGTAAGCTAATTAATTGATCCTTGATTCCGCGCTGTGTCGTCTTCGACCAATACACTGAGAGAAAGGCATTCTGAAATTCTTCTACCGAGCAGCACTGTCTCGCGATCGGTCTCATACGAGTTGCCGGTTCGCCTTCCAAAAAACTGCAAATAAATTCAAGTTTGTGTGTAACGGGCCAAGTTGGTGGAAAAGCAAAGCTAAATTGTTGTAACCAATCCAAAGGGTGAATCTGTGTTCTTTCATTTTTAAATACCTTAAATTTCCTAACGGACAGAAAGTGCTTGTAATCAAAATTTTCGTCTCTGAATGTCTGAACAGGTTCAGGACTGTATGATAATCTGTCTGTGACTGTTCGGAATCTAAGTCACGTACTCTCTGTAAATTACCTAAATTGTACTGGCTGTGTGAGTGTGAGAAATGTTCGGACGCAGCTAAGTGCAATGCTGGCCGATAGATTTGTCTTATAAAAAAGGAAAGAACTGACTTTTCTTTTCAATAATCGGGATTGCCAAGGATTGGAGAAATTAGTGAATTCTTTAAATTGCGATATATGTCAAAAGTTACTTTTTATGACAAAGATTATTATTAACAGATTTTTTTAAAACATTTACATGGGACTTGATGTAACAATACTACATATGCGCGAGGCTGCTTTTACCTTATCCTGTAACGCTCAGGCTCTGCCATCGCTGCACACCACCGGCCCAGCCAACACGATACACCAGACCAGACTGCTCGGTACCAACAACTTACTCCTACTGCTACACAGTTCCTACTGCAGTCAATACTACTCTTTCGTCTCAGATTCTCTTCTAGCTTACATATCGCAGGCAGCGTATGAGCAATACATCGAAATTATATCAGCTCGAGTGCGCTAGCAACAATTTCTCTAATTCTGAACCTCTTACAGTATATTGTTGAGTACTCTGCTCATTGATGATGTTCAGCAGTAGAGAAGGGGTTCATCAGCGTCACAAGACCAGTCCTTTCCAACTGTGATGTTAGACACCGAGCTCGTAATAATACGAGGGGTGGAGATCTCTTCTGAATAGCAAGCATCCCAGATATCTACATCTACACCTACATTGATACTCTGCAAGTCATATTCAAATGCCTGGCAGAGGGTTCACCGAACAACCATCAAAATTCTCTATCATTCCAATCTCGTATGGAGCGCGGAAAGAATGAACACCTGTATCTTTCCGTATGAGCCCTGATTTCCCTTATCTTATAGTGGTGATCATTCCTCCTTACGTAGGTCGGCGTCAACAAAATATTTTCGCATTCGGAGGAGAAAGTTGATGATTAGAATTTCGTGAGAAGATTCCGTCGCAACGAAAAACGTCTACCTTTAATTATGTAAAGCCCAAACGCTGAATCATTCTTGACTTTCCTTCCCATATTTCGCAATAATACAAAACGTGCAGCCTTTCTTAGAACTTTTTCGAAGTACTCCGTCAGACCTATCTGGTAAAGGTGAGACACAGCACAGCAATATTCTAAAAGAGGCCCGACAAGCGTAGTGTAGGTAGTCTCCTTAGTAAGTCTGTTACATTTTCTAAGTTTCCTGCCAATAAAACGTAGTCATTGGTTAGCCTTCCCCACAAAATTTTCTATGAGTTCGGTCCAATTTAAGTTTTTTATAATTGCAATACCTAGGTATTTAGTTGAATTTACGGCTTTTAGATTAGACTGATTTATCGTGTAACCGAAGTTTAACGAGTTCCTTATAGTACTAGAGTGAATGACCTCACACTTTACATTATTTAGGGTCAACGTCCACTTTTCGCTTCATTCCTATATTTCTGCTAAATTATTTTGCAGTTTGTTTTGATCATCTGATGACTTTACTAGTCGATAAACGACAGCGTCATCTGCAAACAACCGAAGATGCCTGCTCAGATTATTTCCCAAATCGTCTTCAGTCCTGAGGCTGCTTTGATGCAGCTCTCCATGCTACTCTATCCTGTGCAAGCTTCTTCATCTCCCAGTACTTACTGCAACCTACATCCGCCTGAATCTGCTTAGTGTATTCGTCTCTTTGTCTCCCTCTACGATTTTTACCCTCCACGCTGCCCTCCAATGCTAAATTTGTGATCCCTTGATACCTCAAAACATGTCCTACCAACCGGTCTCTTCTTTTTGTCAAGTTGTGCCACAAACTCCTCTTCTCCCCAATTCTATTCAATACCTCCTCATTATTTATGTGATCTACCCATCTAATCTTCAGCATTCTTCTGTAGCACTATATTTCGAAAGCTTCTATTATCTTCTTGTCCAAACTATTTATCGTCCATGATTCACTTCCATACATGGCTACACTCCATACAAATACTTTCAGAAATGACTTCCTGACACTTAAAACTATACTCGATGTTAACAAACTTCTCTTCTTCAGAGACACTTTCCTTGCCATTGCCAGTCTACATTTTATATCCTCTCTACTTCGACCATCATCAGTTATTTTGCTCCCCAAATAGCAAAACTCCTTTACTACTTTAAGTGTCTCACTTCCTAATGTAATTCCCTCAGCATCACCCGACTTACTTTGACTACATTCCATTATCCTCGTTTTGCTTTTGTTGATGGTCATATTATATCCTCGTTTCAAGACACTATCCATTCCGTACAACTGCTCTTCCAAGTCCTTTGCTGTCTCTGACAGAATTACGATGTCATCGGCAAACCTTAAAGTTTTTATTTCTTCTCCATGGACCTTAATACCTACTCCGAATTTTTCTTTTGTTTCCTTCACTGCTTGCTCAATATACAGATTGAATAACATTGGGGATAGACTACGGCCCTGTCTCACTCCCTTCCCAACCACTGTTTCCCTTTCGTGTCCCTCGACTCTTATAACTGCCATCAGGTTTCTATACAAATTGTAAATACCCTTTCGCTCCCTGTGTTTTACCCCTGCCACCTTCAGAATTTGAAAGAGAGTATTCCAGTCAACATTGTCAAAAGGTTTCTCTAAGTCTACAAATGCTAGAAACGTAGGTTTGCCCTTCCTTAATATAGCTTCTAAGATTAAGTCGTAGGGTCAGTATTGCCTCACGTGTTTCAACATTTCTACGGAATCCAAACTGATCTTCCCCGAGGTCGGCTTATACTAGTTTTTCCATTCGTCTGTAAAGAACCCGCGTTATTATTTTTCAGCTGTGACTTATTAAATTGATAGTTCGGTAATTTTCACATGTATCAACACCTGCTTTCTTTGGGATTGGAATTATTATATTCTTCTTGAAGTCTGAGGGTATTTCACCTGTCTCATACATCTTGCTCACCAGATGGTAGAATTTTGTCAGGACTGGCTCTCCCAAGGCAGTCAGTAGTTCCAATGGAATGTTGTCTACTCCGGGGGCCTTGTTTCGACTGAGGTCTTTCAATGCTCTGTCAAACTCTTCACGCAGTATCGTATCTCCCATTTCATCGTCATCTACATCCTCTTACATTTCCATAATATTGTCCGCAAGTACATCGCCCTTGTATAGACCCTCTATATACTACTTCCACCTTTCTGCTTTCCCTTCTTTGGTTAGAACTGGGTTTCCATCTGAGCTCTTAATATTCATTCAAGTGGTCCTCTTTTCTCCAAAGGTCTCTTTAATTTTCCTGTAGGCAGTATCTATTTTACCCC
Source organism: Schistocerca gregaria (assembly GCF_023897955.1). NCBI lineage: Eukaryota > Metazoa > Arthropoda > Insecta > Orthoptera > Acrididae > Schistocerca > Schistocerca gregaria. The sequence continues at coordinate 786,634,920 of NC_064921.1, read as the reverse complement.
TAGTGAGATAAGCCTCTACATCCTTACATTTGTCTTCTGGCCATCCCTGCTTAGCCATTTTGCACTTCCTGTCGATGTCTTTTTTGAGACGTTTGTATTCCTTTTTGCCTGCTTCATTTACTGCATTTTTATATTTTCTCCTTTCATCAATTAAATTCAATATTTCTTCTGTTACCCAAGTATTTCTACTAGCCCGCGTCTTTTTACGTACTTGATCCTCTGCTGCCTTCACTACTTCATCCCTCAATTCTACCCATTCTTCTTCTATTGTATTTCCTTCCCCCATTCCTGTCAATTGCTCCCTTATGCTCTCCTTGAAACTCCGTACAACCTCTGGTTCTTTTAGATTATCCAGGTCCCATCTCCTTAAATTCCCACCTTTTTGCAGTTTCTTCAGTTTTAATCTACAGGTCATAACCAACAGGAAAAGGCTGCTGCCCTCTTCAGGAACCACACGTTTGTCTGGCCTCTCAACAGATACCCCTCCGTTGAGGTTGCACCTACGATACGGCCATCTGTATCGCTGAGGCACGCAAGCCTTCCCCACCAACGGCAAGAGCCATGTTTCATGGGGGGGGGGGGGGGTAATAAAGATAGGAAACAGCAAAGGGCCTATAACACTGCCTTTGGGAACGCCAGAAATCACTTCTGTTTCACTCGATGAACACTCTGACGGGAAATAACAAATCTAGTCACATAACTGAGACGATATTCCATAAGCACGAAATTTCACTACGAGGTGCTTGTGTGGTACAGTGTCAAAAGCCTTCCGTAAAGCCAGTAATACGGAATCGATCTAAAATCCCTTGGTAATAGCACTCAACATTTCATGTGAGTAAAGAGCTAGTTGTGTTTTAGAGGAACGATGTTTTCTAAACCCATGATGACTGTCAATCAATAGACCGTTTTCTTCGAGGTGAATCATAATGTTCGAACACAATATATGATCTAAAATCCTGCTGCATATCGACGTTAACGAGATGGGCCTGTAATTTAGTGGATTACTCCTACTACCTATCTTGAATATTGGTGTGACCTGTGCAACTTTCCAGTCTTTGGGTACGGATCTTTCGTCGAGCGAATGATTGTATACGATTGTTAAGTATGGAACTAATGCTTCAGCATACTCCGAAAGGAACCTAGATGCTATACAGTCTGGACCAGAAGATTTGCTTTTATTAAGTGATGTAATTTGCTTCACAACTCCGAGGATATTTACTTCTACGTTACTGATCTTGGCAGCTGTTCTCGATCCGGATACTGGAATATTTACTTCATCTTGTTTTGTGAACGCATTTCGAAAGGTTGTGTTTAGTAACTCTACTTTTGCAGCACTGTCTTCGATAGTATCTCCATTGCTGTCACGCAGAGAAGGCATTGATTGTGTTTTCCCGCTAACATACTTCATATACGCCCAGAATCTTTTTGGATTTTTTGCCAGGTTTCGAGACAAAGTATCAGTATGGAAACTGTTATAGGCATCTCGCATTGAAGTCCGCCCTAAATTTCGAGCTTCAGTAATAGGTAGCCAATCTTGGGGATTTTGCGTTTGTTTAAATTTGGCATGTTTATGTCTTTGCTTTTGCAACAGCGTTCTAAGCCGTTTAGTGTAGAAAGGACGATCAGCTCCGTCGTTCGTTTATTTATTTGGTATAAATCTCTCAATTGCTGCCGATACTATTTCTTTGAATTTAAGCCACTTCTTGTCTACACTTATGTTATTAATATGGAATGATAGGAGACTGTCTCTCAGGAAGGCAGCAAGTTAATTTTAATCAGCTTTTTTGAGTAGGTATATTTTTCGTTTATTTTTCGAGAATTTTGGGATTTAAATATTCAATCTCGCTACGATAACCCTATGTTCTCTAATCCCTGAGTTGGTTTGTATGTTCGTTATGGTCTTTGTAGATCAAAACTATGTATGAATATGGTTGTGGTAGCTATAAGATTTCCGTGTCTTTCTCAGAACCATATCCTCAAATTTATATTTATTTGTGAAGTTACATTAGGGAATAGCAGGAAAGTAGGCCAGATTTACTTCTTCTGTTTTCCTAAAACTTATCCGTTTCTTTGCCAGTATAGGCTGACGACCGTTAATCAGTTAGACACCACTTAATGGACTTGTTACAAAATGGTCCCAGAATACGATTCCGCTTCTACTGTGTTTCTTTCTAATACCCAGAAATCTCTTAGGAAAGGAAGTAAAAGTCTGATTTCCATATCCATTAATCATATATAGCGGTCACATGCTGTAACATTATACTATATGCACAATTTGCCATGTAATAGTGTTACACGAGGCTCAGCATGAAAGGACTTTCGGTAGCTTCTTACACAGTAAAAATCCTTTCTGAGGTGTAACATTTTCGGAATGGTGCTAACATAATAGCAGCTGGTAGTGTTACATGTGTCGAGTGTGACAGGATCTTTTACAACACTAAGGAGTCTAGAAGTAGCTTAGTACAATTGTACATGTCACATATAGGTAGGATTCTTTGAAAGAAGTGCAAAGGTTTCAGAGACACGACATTGGTGTAGCAGTTTGGAGAAGGAGAGAGCAGCAAAAACAATAATACAAGCGACAATTATTGAAAATGGACAGAGAAAAATATATGCAGTATAGGGAAGTAAAACAGAAGGATAAGGGTCAGGAAACTCCTATAACAGTAATGACGAGTAGCACACTGCGGGTTCTGTTATGCAATTAGAAAACAGTTAGGGAATGTGGATCATGGGGAAGAACCTTTATGCTGTTAAGCCCATCTTAATAATATTCGTGTCTGGGGATCTTGGTGGCCAGCAGAAGATTTTAATTTCAGAAGAGTGTTCCTGCAGAAATTACGTAGCAACTCAGGACGTTTGGGGTATCGCATTGCCATGCTGGAATTGCCCAAGCCCATCGGAATGCACAATGGACATGAATGGATGCAGGTGATCAGACAGGATGCTTACGTACGTGTCACTTTTCAGAGTCATATCTAGACGTATCGAGGATCCCATATCACTCCAATTGCACTTGCCCCACACCATTACAGAGCCCTCACCAGCCTGAACAGTCCCCAGCTGACATGCGGTGTCCGACCACTCCTTAGATTTCCAGTCATCAACAGTCCAATGTCGGTGTTGACTGGCGCTGGCAAGACGTAAAGTTTTGTGTCGTGCAGTCATGAAGGGTACACAAGTGGACCTTCGTCGAAAGACCATATCGATGAACAGTTCGCGTGCTGGCACTTGTTGATGCCCCAGGTTTGAAATATGCATAAATTTGCGGAAGGGTTGTACTTATGCCGCTTTGAACGATTCTCTTCAGTCGTAGTTTGTCCCGCTCTTGTCAGATCTTTTTCCAGCCGCAGCAATGTCGGAGATTTGATGTTTTACCGTATTCCTGATATTAATGCTAAACCCGTGAAATGGTCGTACGGAAGACCCCCGCTTCACCTCGGAGATGCTGTGTTCCATCGCTCGTGCGCCGACTGTAATACAACGTTCAAACTCACTTAAACCTTGATAAACTGCCATTCTATCAGCAGTAAACGATCTGACAACTGGGCTAGACACTTTTTGTCATATATAGGCGATGCCGACCGCAGCGTCATGTTCTGCCTATTTACCTGTCTCTGTACTTGAATACGCTTGACTAAACCAGTTCCTTTGGCACTTCATTGGAGTAGTGTAGACCTCAACAAAAGCTCAAACGTAAAAAAGCAGCTTCCTGTTTTATTAACTTTGGTATTTATAATTGAGAGCAGCTCGTTTTTTACGACAGCTGTGATGGATGCTGTGTATGCGATCAGACTGATAATGAAGAGGCTGAGAACATTCGCCTCTGATATTTTCCCAAGGTAGATGGTTCCGTAACTATTTTTTATACTCGTATTATCTCTTTATGCATCCACAACACTACTCTGCCGTTCACACTTTTCTACATTGCAGAGAAACACACGAACCAGTATCATACAATCTCCTCGACCGTTCCTGTCTCAAACAGCTTGGGGATGAAATGATTACTTTATTACTTGCGTGCGAGCTCTGATTGCTATTTTCATCCAATGAACATTTTTCGGTATGTAGGTGGAAGTTAACAAAACATTTTCGCCTTCGAAGCCGAAAGTTCGTAATAGTAAGTTTTATGAAAGCATTCGCCATGGCTAACAATACTCTCTTTTAATAATTTCCATACCTGCTGACGCATCATATCAATGACGCATACTGGTGCATATAGCGAGAATATAAAGCGAACTCCCTCCTCTTTTTACTTTTTCGCTGTGCTCCTCCGTTAGTCCTATGTGGCAAGGATAACATGCAATACAACAATACCCCAAAGGACGGACAAGCGTTGTGGTGGCAGTTTCTTTAGCAGGTCTGTGGCATCTAAGTGTTCCGCCAATAAATGTCAATTTTTGCTCAACTTTCAACACTGCGTTATCTGTGTGTTGGTTCGAAATATTTAAGCTCTTCATTGTTGGAACACCTAAGTGTTAAATTGATCTGACTAGCTTTTTATTTTTAAATGACATGTGCTACTTATTGGACTATACCCATATTGTATTAATCATTTTGCAATTTGCTTATATCTTTTTTGATCTCACTAGAAGGGAAAGGGTATAATAATCTGCAAACACTGTAAGAGGGCTAGTAATATGTATCGTAAATCATTTATATAGCATAACAGCCGTTTTACACATCCCTAAGGAAACTTTAATATCACTTACTATACAGTAAATTATAACTCATCAGTTACTACAAAAAATGACGTATCTGAAAGGGAATCATGAATACAGCCCCACTACTGAAGCAATGCTCCACAGACCTGCCAGCTCATTGGAAGCGACCTCTCAGGAATGGTGTTGAAACCCTTCTCGAAATTTAGAAATGTCAGAGTAACTTTAATTCCTCCGTCAGCAACACTCGTTATTTCGTGTGAATGGACAATTTGGAGTAACATCTGGACACAAACACACACATAAAAATACACTCACTGTCTCTCAGTCTACTTTCAAAACTGAGGTGTAAGAATAAGAATTGTCACAAACAGACAGTTTGAACTGTAAGTAATGCAATCGAATAAATTACTCTAAGCATTTTGGGACTTAACATCTGAGGTCATCAGCCCCTTGACTTAGAACTACTTAAACCTAACTAACCTAAGGACATCACACACATCCATGCCCGAGGCAGGATTCGAACCTGCGACCGTAGCAGCAGTGATGTTCCGGACTGTAGCTCATAGAACCGCTCGGCCACAGCGGCCGGCGATCGAAGAAATATGTGCAGTCATATTCCGTTGTAGGACTTCATTGTGATACAACAGGAAGTCTCAAAGAAGAGACAAAGAAATGAATGGAATATATGAAGAAAGATCTGAAGAGTATTACCAGGCTTTCTAGAAAGTTGTTAAAAATGAAGCGGCTGATGTGACGAAGTAAATTGTGGCCACATTACAAAAGTTATATACAGTAGCCGCGTGTATTCTCTGCAGTACGGTTCATGCGTTGCTCGCGAATCCGAGACGGAATTTGTACTCTTAGTTAGTATACGCCATATAGGACTCAGAGATATCTTAAAATTGTGATAAAACGGGAAACGTGAGAGTTGTTCCATCTTGTGTATCCAAGTCTTTATCGCGTCGAAGATTTGACTTCTGGACTGATTATCGTAGTGGGTAATATCTTCTATCTATAAACGTTCATCAGTAACCGAGACCTCATCAAAGCAGAACCAAATGTGACACAAGGAAATTATTTCTACTATCAGCAGTGTTTCCAATTGGCGGAAGCAAGATGAGGTTCGGAAAAAGAGGGGGAGTGGTTGGGGGAGGGGTTGGGGGAGGGTGCAGACTATTACCGAGATTAGTGTTTTGAGTATTTTATTTACGTGGTCTCGTAAACTAAGTGGCAATGACTGATGCCACTCGTTTACGATTTTCAAGCAAATCCTGATAAGTGCAAAATAAGGCAAACGACGTGTAATGTTGCATCAACTTACGAGAAACCTCCACACTTCTGCAAGAGATGAGAAGGCGAGCTATCGTGGTACTGACAGCTCCAAATGGGTTGTTCGAGAGACACAACTCACGAATGTGTTGGCCATCACATCGAATTCACTGCATCCCGTCTGTGATTCACTGTGTTCTTTGGAAGTATCAGAGGCGTAAATTACTAGGTCGATACGATGTAATCTCGTCTGCTGACAATCCTAACTGCTGCAGAAATCATTTATGTCAGAAAGTCAGTCATGTTATAGACATTTCAGTAACAACCGATAATTTTAGTTCACCATTTTTCATTTTTATGTCTAGTTCAACCGATTTTGTAGTTCCGACTCAATTCTCAGTCAATGCATTAAAACAGCCGAGCTGTTAGAGGCCGTAGGGAAACATCTTTAATGGTTCGCTTTTTGTGGAACAGAAATCATTTGGTTGATTACCGAGCTACCCTGCAAATAGCTTGCGGAATTGGAAACCTCTGTTATTCGGACTAAACATATTACTAACCTCACATAAGAATAGGACTGCTAATTGGAAATAATGACATGAGACCCCTTGTGGCAGTAGTCAAGAAGCGTCCAAATCTAGACGCACTGATCCCAGACTCTGCGGATTAGAAATACGCAGACCTTTATCAAAGCAAATATGAGCTTGACTCTACAAAGGTTTAGCAGTCAGAGTCTTGGGCCCGGGAAGGTAAGGGTATGATTGAATTACGCTGATGGAGTCATGGTTGACAGGTGCGATTTGCAAGGATGGCGGTCGTCCAGCTGAAGCAAAACCGTATTGTATCTGCACAGCAGCAGTTTCTGTTTACACATCCGATTTAGTCCAGTTTTAAGGGGAGTACGTATGGCGGAATTGGTCAAAAAGTGACATTTTCTGATTATTATCTCTTATTAATATTTGATCTCTCCTGAATAATTTGATGCATTATTTGTCGAAAAATTCCAATTGGAAGTGTAGTTTTTATCAATTCAAAGTTAATAGTGAGTGTGTAAAATTATCCTGTCGTTCTGCAACTGACTTGCCTAAGTATCTCTATCTCTTGAACTATTCAACCTCGAAGGCTGTGGTTTTCAGCTATTTATTCCTTGAAACTGTGTTAATGTTCATGTTAAGAGGTTGGATGCACTGTGTAAACAGAAAAGGCGGTACAGCACATGCTTTTTGTTCATTTACTTTGTGGTTGTCGTGTCTCTTAATTTTTAAACTGAAAACATAGTTGTTTTGTGTGTTATTATACGCTATTATACCTCTTTTCAACATGACGAATGGAAAGAGTTGTTTTAAGAATCGACATTTCCATGGAAATCATCACATCACAAAATCTGAATCCAGTGTTGATCCTGAAATAAATTTTTCACAGAACGTGACAAGGACACGCCTCCTAGTGCTTCGAAGAGGAAACTTGGAGACCATGAGGCTATATTTATTGGCAAAGATCAAAATAGTTTATGGTTATGTTCTTTTAGATTTGAGTGTGTTAGGAGAAGTTTTGCAAGATGCTGGGTCATGTAAGGTTTGTGGAGGGCAAATCAGCATCTCTGAGGACTCATCTGCAAGGACTGGATTGGCTAACAAACTTGATATTCAGTGAGAAGTTTGCGACGCTCTCGACATCATTTTGGACTTCTGAAAAGTGCAAGAATGACTTGTTTGAGAGCAATGTTAGATTCCTGTATGGAATGAGGTGCATTGGGAAAGTATTGAGTGCAGTTGAAGTATTATGTGCAAAGCTGAACTTCCCAAACCCACCAACCAGATCAAGTAAATACACAGAAGTAATTGTTGATTGCGTCAAATCTGTTGCTGTTGCTTATATGAAAGCTGCTGCTAAAGAAGCAGTATAATTAAATAACACAACAGACTTATCTGTGGCAGTTGATGGCACATGGCAGAAGAGAGGTCACACGTCAAAAAATGCAGTTGCAACTGTCACTAGTGTTGACAGAGGTAAAGTTTTAGACATTGAAGTGCAAACTAAATACTGTTATCAGTGTAAATCAGTTGATGAAACAAGTGAAAGCCATAAAACAAATTGTGCTAAGAGTTATGAGGGAACTAGTGGGGATATGGAGGCTACTGCAGTTGTTTCTATGTTCAGACGTTCACAACAGGAGAGAGGTGGGTGTTACACTGAGTACTTGGGGGATGGTGATTCAAAAGCTTACAAATCAGTAGTGGGAAGCCCACCTCGTGGTAATAAGGAGATTTTTAAGACTGAATGTGTGGGCCATGTTCAAAAACAGATGGGAACACGTCTCCGAAAATTGAAGCAGACAAAAGGAAAATAGAAGTTATTAGATGGAAAGACTAAATGGTAAGGAAAGACTTACAGACAAAAACATTGATGAATCCAGCATTATTATGGAATGGCAATAAGAAACAATACACATGACCTACAAGGGATGAAACTAGCTATGTGGGCTGCATTCGTCCACAAATCTTCCACTGATGATACATCTATACACTGTCTTTGTCCACTCGCAAAGCTCAAGCAGCGCGCACTGAGGAACAATTTAGGCACAAAAATAGCATAACGTCTGCAGTGATGGAAGCTATTAAACCAATATATAGAGAATTAGCTCATCGTGACCTTCTTTCCAAATGTCTCCATGGTCGAACACAAAACCCGAATGAGTCTTTCAATAATGTAATTAGGACCCGCATACCAAAAAATGTCTTTGTAGGAAAGAAAACTCTATGTTTGGGTGTTTGTGATACTGTGATGACATTTAATGATGTTATAAAGGGAAGAATTTGAGTACTAGAGGAACTTGGTACCACTCCAGGTGCCAACACACTACAAGCCTTTCAGCGAATGGATCGACTTACGATCATGAAAGCCCAGCGCGCAGCAGCGGAAATGACTAAAGAACCAAGAGGCAGGAAAAGAAGGAAGCTTCTAGGTTTGCAGGATAGTCGAGGACAGGATCCAGATAATGCTGATTATGGGCCTGGCTGTTTCTAGAAGCTGGAATGCCTCCATGTGTAAGTTAATATCAAATAAAATGTTTGAACTTGATTTACCGGAAATGACATTTTTTAAATTATTTGACCCATTATCTCAGGAACATTGCAGATACATATCTCTTATTTTACATTATGTTACCACTTAGTATCATGCAGCTTCTGACCCTCCCAAAAACATCTCTATCTCTAACGGTATTTTACTTCCGGAAGAAAAAGTGACTTTTAAAAGAAAATATTGAACAACATCTTTAAAAAATCATAAGTAGCTAATTATTTCTCTGTTCACTTTGATTGTGCTTCATTAAGCAGAAAATGGAGTGATACTATACATCCCAAAAATTTCAGATCTCTATCTGTCACAGGTTCTGAGATAACGGGTCATCAATATTGCGAATTTAACATCTTGGGTGTAGGTCGTACGTACTCCCCTTAATTCTAAAGCACTACTGTGAAGAATTTAATTATATCTTTGTATGTTTGTGTGATCAATGGACTGTACTAAATTCTTGTGTCCGCTTAAATGTCTGTGCATCTACACTGTGAGATCTTCACTTTCGAGTGTAGCAAAGGAGCTGAGCAGCAGTACTTACGGAGCGCCCAGCGACTGCTTGCTTTAGTCTTATCTTCCTTGAGCCTACGACGAACATTGATTGATGACGGACAGAGAGCATACCTGTAGGGTACTCATGAACGGAGACTTGGCCACTGTCCATAAACAGTTCGAAGCTGTGTTTGGCATGGTCGACAAGCCTCAGGCCGCTACCTTGGGCTACCGTGGCATTGGGCCACGGGAGGCGAATGCTTTGGCATCCTTGGTGCCAGTAGCGCCGCCTGGGTTTCCTATCATAGCGGCGCATTCCGAGTCGCTCCTCCTGGTAGTTCGCAACTTAACTAACGTCAATGGCCAATGGAGTTGAGGTAGCGATCTTCTGAATGGAAGGCGAAGACACGTACCAAAGACACTACTGCCCCTTCACGCATTACAAACAGGTTTGAGGTACTTGTAATCTCCCTTCCTTCTTACTTCCATCTATTGTCCATATTAAACAATGTCCAGGCAAAGTAATTAACAACCAAAGTCCTTTATGAAGATCAGAGAGGAGCGAAGATTACAATAAACTTTCTAGTTTACTTAATTTGTCATGTTGAGATGGCTACAGTTGAAGCTGAAACTATCACATTTTAGGTCCTCACAGTTGGGTTTAACTAAATTAATGTGAAGATTGTTGTTGCAGAGTTTTTGTTTTTACGAAAGTATATATTTTCATGTTTTACTATATAATACAGTCTTTTGATTTTTCACATTAACGAAACCGAAATTGAGTATTTTCACAAAATAGAAACATATGTCCGATCACATCAGAGGCATGCTTACGACTCCCACACTCTGCAGAAATAACAATATTTCAAAGTGTTTACTATTTTTACTAACAAATCTATTTCTACTAATTTCTGTTACATTATTAATTTCGATTATTATTTCTTAAATGAATCCAGAAATAAACTTAGTTACCGTACATGATTGGGTAATTAATAACAGAAATTATAAGTGTGCCAATAATTCGTAATTTCAAACGTTTCCTAAAAAAATTATTTTGACTGTACATTCAGAACTAATACTTATCGAGTATAATAATCCACAGCCTCTCGTTCGTGGCGGAGGGTACCCTCTAGTAATTTCCTTTCCTGTTCCACTGGCAAATAGAGCGACGGAAAAATGACTGTCTGTGTGCCTCCGTATAAGCGCTAATTTCTCGTATCTTATCTTTGTCGTCTTTCGCGCACTGTATGATGGTGGCAAGAGAATCTTCTGCAGTCAGCTTCAAATGCCGGTTCTCTAAAGTTCCTCAGTAGTGCCTCTCGAAAGGAAAGTCATCTTCCATCCATGGATTCCCATTTGAGTTCCCGAAGCATCTCCGTAAAACTTGCGTGTTGTGCGAAACTACCAGTGACAAATATAACAGCTCGTCTCTAAATTGCTTCGTTGCCCTCCTTTAATCCGACCGGGTACGGATCCGTAACACTCGAGCAGTACTGAAGAAAAGGTTGCACCAGCGTCCTATATGCGGTCTCCTTTACAGGTGAACCACATTTTTCTATAATTCTCCCGATAAACCGAAGTCGACAATTCGCTTTCACTACCACAGCTGCCACGTGTTCATTTTATTTCATATCGCATTGCAGCGTTACCCCCACATACTTAAACGACCTGACTGTGTAAAGCAGGGCACTGCCAATAATATATCCGCAGTAACTTACATTTTTCCACATTTAGAGCTAGCTACCATTCACCGCAACAACTAGAATTGTTTTTGGAAGTCTTCACATGTTCTCCCACAGTCACTCAAGTTCAACACCTTGCTGTACACCACAGCATCATCAGCAAACAGCCGTAAATTGCTGCCCACCTTGTCAGCTAACTCACTTATGTATATAGAGACCAACAGCGGTCCTATCAAACTTCCCTGGGGCACTCCTGACGATACTCTTGTCTCTTATTAACATTCGCCGTCGAGGACAACACACTGGCTCCTATTACACAAAAAGTATTCGAGCCACTCAAATACCTGTGTACCTATTCCATATACTTGTACCTACGTTAACATATAGCAATGGGACACCGTGTGAAATGTTTTCAGGAAATCTAGAAGTATGGAATCGGCCTGTTGTTCTACATCCATAGCTTGCTGTATACAACGTGAGAAAGGAGCAAGCTGATTTTCACAGGAACGATACTGTCTAAAAACCTTGCTGATTCGTGGACATGAGGTTCTCAGTCTCAAGGAATTTTATTGTATTCGAACCGAAAATACGTTCAAGTGTTCTGCAGCAAACCAAAATTAGAGATATTGGTCTGTACTTTTGCAGGTCCTTTCTTTTCCTCTTCTAGCCTGGGACTTCATACCTCTCGAGGAAGTTCGAGGAGGATAGCGACTTAACACAGTGGCGGCAAATCCACTGCTGCAATTCGCCTCGAATGACGCCTGCTGCATGGATTAGCGCCAATCTTTGATTATCACAGTCTGCTGGTTGCCTTGGTGATGACGCGTAACTAGCGTTTTACACCAGTGCTCCTAGAACTGATCTTATTCCTATTGTCTGCAGCGGACTTAAACCACAGGTTCAGACGATTCTGTGATGATTGTAGATACGACTTTCTCGACGACCGTTATTCGCGAACTGTAGGAAAGACCCCCCACTACCATAATTACAGACTACACTGGATTGGACTAAAGTAGCGGAGGTTTTGTGATCTTCAAATGTGGGTTTTAATAGAATACAGAAACTACTTAACAGAGTGGAAGCGATATGTTCCGATTTCAGACAGAGAAAGGTATTTGCTACATCAGTTAAAAGGGTAGTATTAGATATGCCGGACAGAGAAATATAAGTTAACACATTGTTAGTTGACTGTATGAGGTGTTGTGGTAAAGTCCTACAACAGTCCCTTCATAATACTATGACAGAAAGCTGTCTGAAGCTGGATATTAATATCAATTAAATTCTAACTCCGGTTGGAATGCTATCTCAAGGATTGGTTGAACACCAGCGGTGGAGGAGTGCTAATAGCTATAGAAAATACCTAGAGACGTAACTGTAGCTTCACAACGCATTATAATTCGAATGAAAATACGTGTTAAATATGGATGACTCGTACTCATCGTTTGATTTTATAGACCTCTGTTTCAGAAGCAGCAGTCGCGGAACTTAATGGGGGAAGATATCTCCTACATTTCGTGAGTGTATATTGTGTAAGGTGAAAATTTCAGATGACGAACTATAGGCTGGGAGACTGAAGAACTGTAGGTAGGAACAGAGAATGAAGTGAAATTGTTGTGAATGCTTTATACAAAACTGATCTTGAGCAGATACTATAGAATGGATTCGTGAAGGTAACATAAGAGATCTCTTGATCTCCAATAGCCCCACACTTTTCGACTCAGCGTAGAACAGGGACTCAGTGATCATAAGGCCATTACACTATCACTAAATATGGCTAAGAATAGGAATTTTGAAAAAGTAGGAAGAAACACTGCTGGAAATGGAAAAAAGAACACATTGACACTGGTGTGTCAGACCCACCATACTTGCTCCGGACACTGTGAGAGGGCTGTACAAGCAATGCATGATCACACGCACGGCACAGCGGACACACCAGGAACCGCGGTGTTGGCCGTCGAATGGCGCTAGCTGCGCAGCATTTGTGCACCGCCGCCGTCAGTGTCAGCCAGTTTGCCGTGGCATACGGAGCTCCATCGCAGTCTTTAACACTGGTAGCATGCCGCAACAGCGTGGACGTCAACCGTATGTGCAGTTGACGGACGTTGAGCGAGGGCGTATAGTGGGCAAGCGGGAGGCCGGGTGGACGTACCACCGAATTGCTCAACACGTGGGGCGTGAGGTCTCCACAGTACATCGATGTTGTCGCCAGTGGTCGGCGGAAGGTGCACGTGCCTGTCGACCTGGGACCGGACCGCAGCGACGCACGGATGCACGCCAAGACCGTAGGATCCTACGCAGTGCCGTAGGGGACCGCACCGCCACTTCCCAGAAAATTAGGGACACTGTTGCTCCTGGGGTATCGGCGAGGACCATTCGCAACCGTCTCCTTGAAGCTGGGCTACGGTCCCGCACACCATTAGGCCGTGTTCCGCTCACGCCCCAACATCGTGCAGCCCGCCTCCAGTGGTGTCGCGACAGGTGTGAATGGAGGGACGAATGGAGACGTGTCGTCTTCAGCGATGAGAGTCGCTTCTGCCTTGGTGCCAATGATGGTCGTATGCGTGATGGCGCCGTGCAGGTGAGCGCCACAATCAGCACTCCATACGACCGAGGCACACAGGGCCAACACCCGGCATCATGGTGTGGGGAGCGATCTCCTACACTGGCCGTACACCTGTGGTGATCGTCGAGGGGACACTGAATAGTGCACGGTACATCCAAACCGTCATCGAACCCATCGTTCTACCATTCTTAGATCGGCAAGGGAACTTGCTGTTCCAACAGGACAATGCACGTCCGCATGTATCCCGTGCCACCCAACGTGCTCTAGAAGGTGTAAGTCAACTACCCTGGCCAGTAAGATCTCCGGATTTGTCCCCCATTGAGCATGTTTGGGACTGGATGAAGCGTCGTCTCACGCGGTCTGCACGTCCAGCACGAACGTTGGTCCAACTGAGGCGCCAGGTGGAAATGGCATGGCAAGCCGTTCTACAGGACTACATCCAGCATCTCTACGATCGTCTCCATGGGAGAATAGCAGCCTGCATTGCTGCGAAAGGTGGATATACACTGTACTAGTGCCAACATTGTGCATGCTCTGTTGCCTGTGTCTATGTGCCTGTGGTTCTGTCAGTGTGATCATGTGATGTATCTGACCCCAGGAATGTGTCAATAAAGTTTCCCCTTCCTGGGACAATGAATTCACGTTCTTATTTCAATTTCCAGGAGTGTATTTCTACTCAACAAGAACGAACAGAGATTTCGTTTAATATTTCATGAGTTGTCAATCTGAAAAATTCTCTTCAAGACAGAAAATGTTTGACAACAAGGTAAAAAGCTCAGAGGTATTGTACACTACACCTTTGATATGCATATGCTGAACAAAGTTGTGAGGAATGGGAAAGATCCGCTCTAATTCAACAGCCGTGTTAGAAAGCTGCTACGAGGAGAAGAATATGATCACTGCAAATTTAAATGTAGGGAAATTCTCACAGACAAACAAAAACTAAACAAAACCAAAAGTAAACCATTCGTAAAGCCTCCAGCGAATTCCAAGGTAAAATTTTATCTACCAACATGATAGAAATATCTATGAAATCTTCGTCCGATGTTAAATCATCTGAAGGGACGAAGCCATCTGCCTAGGCACTCGGCGAACTAAATGGTGTAGAAACGTATGTTGACAGAGGAATGGCCGAAGTACTAAATGTCTCTATGTATAAATCTTTCACTGAGGACGATTACTGTGCTTTTTCCTTTAAATCGTCGCAAGAACGAGCAAATAGACTGAAATAAGTGAGCACTAGCTAGAAAAGCAACTGAAATCGACCGATCAAGGGCAGACCACTTCGGCTGATAGCGTACCAGTCAGATTGTATATAGAGTATGCCGAAGAACTGACCTTGCACAAGTGTACCGCAGACGTCGGAAAGAATCACAGCTCATTCCCATTCTCAAGAAGCGTTGTCGAACAGACGCACGAATCTTTGGGCTTCTGTCTATATCGCCGCCCTTTTGTGCAGTTTAGGAACATGTTTCATGCTCGCTGAGGGCTAGCATTTACGTGCTTCTACAGGCACGATCCTATACCTACAGGTGCTCGACCTGTATTTTTCTCATACCAGATGAGCGTGATTAAATTGGACGTACTCATATCACTGTTTCCCTAGCTGAAGCAAGAATATTGACATTTCTAGTACATAACACCAGAGGGAACTCTTTGCAGCAAAACTGTGTTTTGCATATTAAAGGAAAGCATTTTTCACTCTCCGCTCTTTGCTTTCTCTTTGTCTTTACGCAATATTGCTTTTGCAAGATCAAAATGTCGATATTGTACATGTCTTTCCAAGTCGACATCTTCGTGAGCTTCCATATTTTCACAAACTTTGTCTAGTGCTCTTATTTAATTGGTCTCAAATAGAAAGATATCACATTTCTTGCTGAGATTTGTCATGATTTAAATGCGGCAGTGAACTCAGTTTTGAAAACTTTACACTTTTCGCTATAGGTTGCTCTTTATACAGCCTCCATATTAAGCTTAAAATGAGATTACAGGACAGATACAGTATTTCTTACTGGAAGTATGTTTTTGATTTCTGATGCAACGAATTCTTCCTTCAGATATTTATTACGCGATTCTGATTTTCCTCTTTTGTCTTGCAGTTCACGAGAATTCTCTTTCAGAAGACCTCTGTGAATCTTCGCACCGCTTTTACGGAATGTGGTAGCAATCGTAATTTTGCAAATTTCCACACTACCTGATGCCTCAGAAATAAAGTGATGTCGCGAAAATATATATGAATAACTTTACAGAACGTCCAATTAAGGTTTTTTTGTATATCATACAAGGCATCGTTGTAATACATATAAAAAATTATTGTCGGTAATGCAGTAAGACTTACTCATAACATTTGTGTCGGCATGTGCAGCAGTGTTCCTTAAACACTTTTCGCACTACTTTTCGTCCTGTCGATGATGAAAACGCTTCTCTACTGTTTCTGAGGGTGTTCCGAACATTCTTTTAGTTTGCCTGGATAGTCTTTTATGCACCATGTAACAACGTAAATGCAGATAAAATACTTTATGCGCCATCCAAAATTTTTCTCCGTTTAAGCTTTTTTACAGAAACTGTACTTAACGCGTAATCGATGTAATATTTTATTTATTTCTGATTGTGTATAACTGATTGTACTTATAATGAAAATATCGTAATTGCTGGGTAATAGCCAAGGAAACTTCATTCAAATACATCGATAGCAAGGACGAAATGGCAGTATCTGTGCAGTGTTTACCTTTCCATATGGAGAGTGTCTGTTGCACTGCGAGCAAAGAGGAAGCAGAGCAGCTTGAGTAATGAAAGGGTGTGGAAGTGTTTGTTGGGCGCTCCCGCAGACACGGTTTGCAGCTATGCTGGCGCTAATGTAGACACGCCTAATATGTTACCCCGGGAGTATTGAGAGCACGGTAGGAGTGGACAGGTGGAGGAAGCTGTAATTCTAACTAATGCTTCTCCTACAATTATCCTTGGCTCTGGAGACTACTCGGGGTTCTTAACAATCAGCACGAACAGCGGCAGCTCAGCACTGTCGTCGGCTACATTCTTCGTCGTCCGCACAGCTACAACATCGTAGGACCGTAAAGTGACAGATGTAGTATTTTAGGGGCATTACCCAGAGTCATTTCTTTCACAAACTATGACTAACTTGAATAATAACCTTCTATAGTTGAAACTTGTACCGCACCTGTGTCGTCGCTGTCCTCAGACATTATTACCAAGCAACGTCCCTTTCCTTTCCAGGCAATCACCGAGTGACATAAAATTACGAAAATTTACTAACTATTTATTGACAGTTTTCTGTGTTTGCTAATGACCAGCCTAAGTAACTGTTCATTATTGTGTTGTATAACGGAGTCTTCACCTCGTAATTTGCGATCTTGATTATTAACTTAATGCACTTAAAGTGACAAAACATCCCCCCCACCCCAACCTACCCACAGGCCCCACAACCCAACAATCCATGAACCATGGACCTACCCGTTGGTGGGGACGATTGCTTGCCTCAGCGATGCAGATAACAGTAACGTAGATGTCATAACATCAGAGGGGCATCTGTTGAGAGGCCAGACAAACGTGTGGTTCCTGAAGAGGGGCAGCAGTCTTTTCAGTAGTTGCAGGGGCAGCAGTCTGGATGATTGACTGATCTGGCCTTGTAACGTCGACCAAAACAGCTTTGCTGTGCTGGTACTGCGAACGGCTGAAAACAAGGAGAGACGACAACTCTAATTTTTCCCGAGGGCATGCAGCTTTCCTGTATGGTTAAATGATGATGGTGTTCTCTTGGATAAAATATGTCGGAGGTAAAATAGTCCCCCATTCAGGTCTCTGGGCGGTGACCACTCAGGTGGAGGTCGTTATCGGGACAAAGAAAACTGGTGTCCTACGGATCGGAGCGTGGAATGTCAGACCCCTTAATCCGGCAGGTAGGTTAGAAAATTTAAAAAGGGAAATGGATAGGTTAAAGTTAGATATAGTGGGAATTAGTGAAGTTCAGTGGCAGGAGGGACAAGACTTCTGGTGAGGTGAATACAAATTTTTAAATACGAAATCATACAGGGCTAATGAAGGAGTTGGTTTATTAATGAATTTAAAAAAAGAGGAACATGAATGTATACGCAACTATGAACAGCGTAGCGATCGCATTATTGCAGCCTACCACGGTAGTACAAGTTTATATGCCAACTAACTCCGCAGTTGAACAAGAGATTGAAGAAATGTCTGAGATAGAAGAAATTATTCAGATAGAGAAGGGAGACGAAAATTTAATAGTCACACGGGACTGAAATGCGATAGTAGTGAAAGGAAGAGAAGGGAAAGTAGCATCTACATACAGACTGGGGCTAAGGAATCAATGAGGAAGCCGCCTGGTAGAATTTTGTGATACGCGTAATGTTAGAGTGCTCAGCTAATGTATGTTTGTAACTTATGTAAAGGAATATGTGGAATGTAAAATGTATAAATAATGTTTCGTTATGCATTAATGACATGAAAGTGTTCGTGTACGTAAGTGGATTGTATACGTGGTAGAGACTTGGAGACAGTGGCAGGTTTCAAATAGATTATACATTATGGCAAGACAGAGATTCGGGAGCCAGGTTTTAAATTGTAAGACATTTCCAGGGGTAGATGTGGACACTGACCACAGTTTATTGGTTAGGAATTGTAGAATGAAACTGAGGAAACTTAAAAGAGGTGGGAATTTAAGTAGGTGGGACCAGGATTAACTGAATGAACTAGAGGTTGCAGAGACCAGATGAAAGGAGGTCGGCTATCCCTGTATTTCCGAAAAGGTTCGTAGGTAATTACTTACAGTTTGCTGTGATTTGCGTTTCCTCTCATCTGGTCTGGATATTGCTCTACCCCTATATTTCCGAAATATAAGTACAATTTAGTATTCCGAACTGAGTGACGATAGGTGGCCTTTGCATATGAATCATGTTCCATCAAGCAAATAGCCGTGGGCGTGTATGGCGAGATACGTCTGAGAGCAACAATTTCAGGATGGAGGAGGAAGCTTTATTCTCTGTGGCATGTTGTTTTTGCATACCTCGTGTGATCTCGTCATTCTGGAAGGGGCAATGGATCAACAAAAGTACGCATCTATCCCTGGGGGACCATGTCGTCTCCTAAAGGCTGTTTCTTTTTCCTACGCATGATATATATGAGCAGGACAATGTAACGTCTCTCACAGCTCGCCGTGTACCTGAGTGGTTTGAAGAGCACCAGATTATAACCCAACTGAGAATCTGTGGAACCGCATCGACTCTCTTGCAATGGTCTGCACTGCAAAATGTGGTTATTCAGGCTTTTGACAGGAGTTCACATTAATGTGACTGGAAAGTACATTGCTGTTGTCTTTGGAAGGAAGACGTACGTGTTCACGCTAGTATATCCTGTGCGAACCTCTTCTTCTCTGTAACTACGCAGTTTGCATCCAGTTAAACATGCTTAATGTAGGCAAGTCTCGGTTTCCATCTTCAATTTTTACTGCTGAAACTTACCATAATTATCAAATTGACATTTCTGTGATGCATCAGGATGGGCTTACCAGCTGATTTATTCTTCCAGCGAAATTATGTCGTAATTTTCTTTTCTCAGCAATACAAGTTAAAAACTCTTCGTTGGTTATCGAATGTACCTGTATTATCTATAGCGTTCTTCTATTAAACTGTCGATGTGTTGTTGTGGTCTTCAGTCCAAAGACTGGTTTGATGCAGCTCTCCATGGTACTCTATTTTGTGCAGGCCTCTTCATCTTCAAGTTACTACTGCATCCTACATCCCTCTAAATCTGCTTACTGTATTCATCCCTTGGTCTCCCTCTAAAATTTTCGCTCCCCACACTTCTCCAATACTAAATTGGTGACCCCTTGATGCTTTGGAATGCGTCCCACCAACTGATCCCTTCTTTTGGTCAGGTTGTAACACAAATATCTCTTCCCCATAAACCAAACCAACAAATATCTCTGCTCCCCAATTCTGTTCAGTACCTCCTCATTAGTTACATGATCTACTCATCTAAGCTTCAGCATTCTAATGTAGCACCACATCTGAAAAGCATCTATTCCCTTTTTGTCTAAACTGTTCATCGTCCACGTTCCACACACATACATTGTTACACTTCAGACTATTACTTTCAGGAAGGACATACTAAGACTTAAATCTGTATTCGATGTTAACAAATTTTTCTTCTTCAGAAACGCTTTTCTTGCTATTGCCAGTCTACATTTTATATCCTCCCTACTTCGACCATCATCAGTTATCTTTCTTTCCAAATAGCAAAACTCATCTGCTACTTTATATGCTTCATTTCCTAATCTAATTCCGTCAGCATTACGTGAATTAATTCGACTACATACCATTATCCTCGTTTGGCCTTTGTTGATGTACACCCTATATCCTCCCTTCAAGACACTGTCCGTCCCATTCAACTGCTCTTGCAAGTCCTTTGCTGTCTCTTCGAAAATTGCAGTGTCACAGGCAAACCCCAAAGGATTCATTTCTTCTACATAACCCTTAATTACTACTCCAAATTTTTCTTTTCTGTCGCTTATACCTTGTTTATTTTACATTTTGAATAACATCGGGTATAAGCTAGAACCCTGTCACATTCTCTTCTCCACCACTGCTCCCCTTTTGTGCCCCTTGACTCTTAAAGCTGCTTTCTGTTTTCTGTACAAATTTTAAATACCCTCTTTCTACCTGTATTTTACTCTTGCAATCTTTAGAATTTGAAAGAGAGTATTCCAGTCAACATTGTCAAAAGCTTTCTCTAAGTCTACAAATGCTATAAACGTAGGTTTTATCTTTCCTTAATCTATCTTCTGTCTCACTGGTCAACGTCTTCTCTCCTTGGGATTGGAATTATTATATTCTTCTTGAAGTCTGAAGGTATTTCATACGTCTTGCCCACCACATGGAAGAGTTTTGTCATGGCTGGCTCACCCAGCGCTATCAGTAGTTCTAACGGAATGTTGTCTACTCCCGGAACCTTGTTTTGACTTAGGTCTTTTAGTGCTCTGTCAAATTCTTCACGCAGTATCATATCTCCCATTTCTTCTTCATCTACGTCCTCTTCCATTTCCATAATATTGCTTTCAAATACTTCACCGTTGTATACACTCACTATATACTCCTTCCACCTTTCTGCTTTCCCTTCCTTGCTTAGGATCGGTTTTCCATCTGAGCTCTTGATATTCATACAAATGGTTCTCTTTGCTGCGAGGTTCTCTTTAAGTTTCCTTTATGCAGCATCTATCTTACCACTAGTAAAATACGCCTCTACTTCCTTACATTTGTTCTCTAGCCATTCCTGTTGAGTGATTTTGCATTTCCTCTGTATCTCATTTAGACGTTTGTATTCTCTTTCACATGCCTCATTTACTGCATTTTTTTATATATTCTCCTATCATCGATTAAATTCAATATCTCTTGTGTTAGCCATGGACTTCTACTAGCCCTCATCTTTTTACGTACTTGGTCCTCCGTTGCCTTCACTATTTCGTCTCCCAAAGCCATCAATTCTTCTTCTACTGTATTCATTTCCCCTATTCTTGTCAGTCGTTCCCTAATGCTCCCTCTGAAACTCTGTACAACCTCTGGTTCTTTTAGTTTATTCAGGTCCTACCGCGTTAAATTCCAGCCTTTTTCAGTTTCTTCGCTTTTAATCTGCAGTTCATAACGCATAAAATGTGGTCAGAGTCCACATCTGTCCATGGAAATGCCTTACAATTTAAAAGCTGGGCCCGAAATCTGTCTTACCATTATATAATCAATTTGAAACCTTCCAGTGTCTCCAGGTCTCTTCCACGTATGTAACCTTCCTTCTGTAACACTATTGTTCAAATATTCTCTCCTTGTCTGAACTGTGAAATGAATTCGTAGCACTTTAATTCATCTTCGATGTATGCAAATTTTGTGTTTTGAGAAATGCTAACCTTGCTAACTCGAAAGTTTCCATTTCTTCTCTTTGAAGTTTAATTCCCTTTTCAAATTTCTCCTTTTTCCCTATACTGTTTGCTCACTGTACAGATCCAGTATCATAGAACATAGATTTGTTGGTATATCAACGCAGACTGTTCAAC
The DNA here is from genome assembly GCF_023897955.1 of Schistocerca gregaria. Classification (NCBI taxonomy): domain Eukaryota; kingdom Metazoa; phylum Arthropoda; class Insecta; order Orthoptera; family Acrididae; genus Schistocerca; species Schistocerca gregaria. The sequence continues at coordinate 786,613,095 of NC_064921.1, read as the reverse complement.
GTGCCTACGAAGCTGTAAAATTGACAGGAAGTTCTGTTGTCAGTGAACGCACATCCGTTTCAACGAGTTTTCGAGCGAACATTGCGAAGAGATATTCGTTTAATAAACGGAAACTATCTTTTCTTGCTGCAGTGTATTTTATTTCCGTTAGACGTTTCTTACATTTTACTTTAATGCATCTTCAGTCAGCTAGTTCTTGGAATCGGCGTTTCTTCTCATCTGGTCACATGCTGGAGGTGGCACTTTAACTTCACTTGCGAAAAATAAGCTCGTTTTCACATTCCGAATTTTTTTCTTGACAATTTTCATATTATTTCCCCTTATTGCTGTGGAGCACTAATAGTCTTCTGTCACTAGATGTAGATATTTCAACTAAATTTGTGATTTAATGTTGTAACTTCTGTGAGTTCTGAACTCACAGTACTAACTTCGTTACGCAAATTCTCTTTACTAAATGAGACTGACTTTTCGTCACTGCCGGTAGTTATGTTACGGATTTTGTCTACTTCATCGTTCAATTCGTTGCACTAGGTCCGTACGCCGTTAACCATTATACTCATCGATTTTTGTCCTTCTTGCTTGTATTATTGATTTTAATGATCTCGTCATTTTGATCCAGTGTTTCCTCAGGAGCTTTACTAACCACTTCAATTAGTTGCTTGCATTATTTTTGTCAACGTGGGTCCGAAATTCTTGGGTTTCCGTTTCTATTTCTTCGAGTTTGACTTTACATCCTTCTCTGAGATCATCATGTTTTTCATCGAACATTTCTGTAAGCTCGGATCGTAAGTTATTGACAGTATCTGTTAACGTGTTCAATTTAGGTTTGATTTTCTCTTGAATTTGTTTGTTTTCCTCCCACATTTCTTTGTTTTCCTCCCGAACAGATTGTTAATTGCCTTTTCGATTGTTTCATTTTGTGGTCCAACATTAATTCCATTTCCCCTAACACCTAAGTAGAGACGTTATTACTAACAGTAGTGGTCCCCTTTTCTTGAGTAGGCAATGGCGTTGAACTAGGCTTGGGCAGATATTTTCAATAAGCATCAAGTTAAAGAGAGATGCAAGCTGCGATTTGTGATGAGCTTCATTGTCATGCCCGTTGAACGTATCCTACTTGGGCAGTTAGCACAAAAGTATTGGGCAACCTCCATCAAGCAGACTTAATTGACATGATTGCACATTATAAATGGAATTCTGGATAAATATTTATTAACAGTGGTTGATGTTTGTTCCAAATACGCATGGGTTGCTGCTCTGAAGACTACAGGCGATGTTGCAGTTGCAAACGCGCTTAAAAATATTTACACAGAAAGCATGCGGGTTTCAATACACTTACAAACTGATCTTGGGAAATAATTCTACAATACTAGTCTCAAAAAGTTAATGCAACATCTCAGAATTAATCATTAGTCCACTTTTTCAAACATGAAAACTTCCGTAGTTGAACGTTTCTGCAGAACTCTCAAGAGTCTTAGGTCCAGAAAATTTACTGCTCAGGGCTCATACAAATTGATTAATTCTGTACAAGGATTCGTAAAGCCATATAATCACACGAAACACAGGAGAATTAAAATGCAGCCAGCGGAGGTGTATAATAAACTCAAAATGATCGATCCACGCCCTTCTAAACCTAAAATTGGCTATTATATCAGTATTAGCAAACAAAAGACAGTCTTCGACAAATGATTACACTGCAAACTGGTCAACGGAAATTTACAGAATACGTAAAGTGCAGTTTCTCAGATGCAGATATTGGTGGTACGTCTTCCATTTCCAAAATATGCGAGCTTTCAGGCGAGCTCGTACCTGCTACCTTTATGGTTTAGTTCTCATTACTGCAAGGGATGAGGAATCTTGGCTGCTATATTTCTCTCATGTTCTCCTTGCCGCCGCCATTCGTCTGGTAAAGTCGAAGGATAGCGACAGACTTGATCAACCGTGGTACAAAGGACGTGGTTCACAGAACGAACTATCTCCGTGGTACTTAAACAGAACTTTGTTATTGCTTGACCGATTTCCGTCGTCCACAAATCGAGCTAACCTACACTTGCACAACACACAGGAAAAACGACACACGCAAGGTGTTTTTTTAAATACTTGAACAGCTAATTCGTAACAAAGGCAAGTTCACAACATTCCCATATTTAATTATGCAAATTTTAACCTCTTGTACACACACACACACACACACACACACACACACACACGATCCCACCTTTATCAAAGTCGGAAACGCATTTCTCCTACTTACACGAAGCATCACAACAACGTTTCACCAGGCAACACCGGTTAACTGCTGTTTGTGTATGAGAAATTGATTGGAAACTTTCCTTAGGTCAGCACGTTGTAGGTGTCGCCTCCGGCGCCAACCTTGTGTGAATGCTCCGAAAAGCTTATCATTTGCATATCACAGCATCTTCTTCCTGTCGGTTAAATGTCGCGTCTGTAGCTCGTCATCTTCGTGGTGTAGCAATTTTAATGGCCAGTAGTGTACTTACTACAGTGCTGGGTGGTCTAAGACCAGTGGTGCGCTGATTAGGACCGCGCCATGACAGGAGCGCCCCCTGAAAGAAGTGACTATCAGCGCCGCTGCTGCCAGCCTCGGTCGGACATTAGGAGACAGTGTTAGCACGGCCCAGCAGAGAGTGCTACGATATTAGCTCGTAGTCGTGTGACGAGGGCCTCCCGTCGGGTAGACCACTCGCCTGGTGCAAGTCTTTCGATTTGACGCCACATCGAGGACTTGCACGAGGATGGAGATGAAATGATGATGATTAGGACAACACAACACTCAGTCCCTGAGCGGAGAAAATCTCCGACCCAGCTGGGAAGCGAAACCGGGCCCTTAGGATTGACAGTCTGTCGGGCTGACCACTCGGCTACCGGGGGCGGACTCAGGTTGTAGTGATCGACATCCACTGCTTGTTTGAACATTGCATGTAGCTAGGACTCGGATTTATGTCGCGTGTCGCCCATCTCTTGTGACATCTTTCTACATTAAAGTTAAGTATTGTCAATCTGCTGTATAGAAATAAAACTACTATTGTTACTTGCTTGAATTTTGTAGCATCCCTAGAACGCAGGATCCATTAGGCACCCTATAGGAGATGAGTGGACAAGACCCAACACATTATAAATCTGTTTTGGGTTGAAACGAAGTCAAATTGTGGAGTCAGAGTGTGAAACATCTCTCGGCTTCCTGTGGCAGATAAAAATAGTTTCACAGCAGCTTATAAAAGTTCTCCAAATTTTTACTATGTTGTAATCGTGTTTCCAGCAAACAGTACTATAAATAATTGTATTTTTGCTATCTTACAATGACAGTATTACACAATACTCTCCGTATCATCATCTTACAAACTTATAATTTCATATACCTCTAACAATATTCTGAACACACAAATTAAACTCCAATTTAAATTTTCTGTAAGTAGTTCTCCATAGCTTCTTAACATATGAAAAATGTCGTTATTAAACAACGACAACATTCTTCCCAATTATGTAACCTTTGAAGCTTAAAATTTATTGTGCAGCACCTTAGGAAGCTAAAAATATTTTTATTTTGAGTCGTGGAAATCTGCTGAGATCATGTTGCACTAAATGAAACAACAAGTTTACTTTCACTAGTCACCGTTTTATTTACTTCCAAGACGCGTTTCAAAGGTTTAAACCTCCATCATTGGGTGGATTTACATTATTTAGTATGACATTTGTGTATGCGTTGTGTTACGATTTTTGGAGGAACTTGTGGCACTGTCTAGTGGAAAAACAAGACACTATTTCAGATCATGGTTTTGGATTTCTTCTGACAAAAAATTAAACTGATATCTAATGGTAAACATAAAATAAGGAAAATAGAGTACCTCCGGTGGTCACAGGTTCCTATTCACTGTCATGTATATTGTCACATTTGTAAACAAATATGGCGTCTGGAATCTGCTGGGTGCAAGGTTCGTATAGCAGAAGAGAAGACATAATCGCAAAGTACATAGAATACACATTGTAACAACATTATTACAGAATAATTATTTAAAAGATTGGGAGGTACTTCTTTTGAGGTGTTGAATATATGTGTGTGTACATCATGTGACAAGGTAAAACTGCTTAACATTCGTACTCTTTTATACAATCAGGTGAAATGGCTTAATCACTTATAAACAGTGTGTTCCTAATATACATTGACTGACAAAAGAAAGTGTAGAGAAGAAGCCATGACACATGGTCGGTTGTCACCGTAACTTCGTACGCAAACACAAAGTCAGTGGGTATGCAAATAATCAGAGTTGCGATTCTGTGTGAGGGGTAGAACTGCCACCAGAGTGCGTCACCAGTTGCTTTACCAGTTGGGTATACGACAGGCGTGCAAAGCGACGGATGGTGAGTGATCATTTTGGAAGACACGGAGATGCCAGGTGAGTGATATCGTCACCTGAAAAATTTTCAAGACGCCTCACTGGGAGTCTTCATTTGGCACCCTGGTCGAATCGCGCTATACCCAGGTTTGTGAGGCATTCGGATGTGACACCAGCTCGGAGTTCGACTGCATTGGAGTACGAGAGGAGGTTGGCAACCATATGTGAGAATTGCCGTACTGTGCACCGTACACATCGGAACGCCAACACACCTGCGCCTGCCGTCCAAGAATGAGTAACAGACTCCCTGCGACAGTCTTCTGTATGTCATAGCGCACCACTGGTCGTACGCTACCAGCAGCCGGCCTGGAGAATTAGCGCCCCACGCGCAGGCTGCCACAACACAGGCGGCTGCGTTTGGGGTGATGTTGTAACAGCAGGAAGCATGGAATTCTGCTGAATAGCATGGAACACTGTGTTCAGCGGTGAACGTCACTGCGACACTACTCTGGACGACATCTGCCGGTGTGGAGTCAACTTGGGCAGTCGCCACCCTGTCCCGATGATTTGGAAAGATACAGCAGCGTTTTTCCTGCCGTCCTAATGTGGCGAATCATCTTGTAAGACTTCAGGTCAGGACTGATAGCGATTAACGGATCTCATGTCACAACGCACGTAATGGATATCCAGCGGCCTAGTGCGTTACCTCTCATGGTGATGCCATTTCTTCAACGGTAAGATGCCACACTTGGCTCGTGTCTCTATCAGCTGTGCACGGGATGCTGAGGTGCTCCCGTGGTGAACAATATTCCCAGATATGTTCCCGACACAACATGTGTACGACCAGTTCGCACGTCCACTGAGCCTCAGTGCCGGTATGGAGGAAATCAGTGGTCATTTACAACAACAGTGGGTCAGCTTGACTCACGAGGGGATACAATGGCTTTATGAGCGTCTTCCTAGTCGAACCGCCGCCTACATCCAGGCTTAGTGCGTGCAACGTCATACTGGGTTCACACTGCAAAGTTCTTTGTAAATTTTTCTCCATAACGTAATCGTTGATATAACATAGCATACCCACCTAAACCTGTAAAGTTTCATTGCTTCTATTCCTCACATTCTGCGTGCTTCACTTTTTTTCTCAAGTAGTGTATTCATAACATTTTATTCGAATTAGTTTCGACAGTAAGCTTCTAATGTATTACTGTAAACTTTTGTTCCATTTTTTTTCCAGTTGATTAAGTATTAAAATCTGTTACGCATCACCAAACAATTGAAAATTCCATGTTCTGATGAAATACAAAAACTAATGATAGAATCAGACCGTAATTTGAACTGAGCTCTAATATCATTATCTTTTTATCTTCTTCGTATATATATAAGACGTTATTACTTCACGAAATAACACGGAAGTACATAGAGTGTACAGAAATGAGTAATAAATAACGTCTTTTTACACCAATCTCAACAACATAAACTGAGTATACAAAAAGCAGCACTTTCAATTTTTCCTGTCTACCTTTGTTACATATATCGCTCACTTAGAGGTTAACATGAACACCTACGTTAACAATCTTACTCGTATTTCACTCTCTTAAGGATGCCAATGACAATGTAGACAAATAGGTGTAAAAAAAATTATTCACGACTCGTAGGTAACTCTTTCTGGGATGAAAGAGAGAGAGAGAGAGAGAGAGAGAGAGAGAGAGAGAGAGAGAGAGACAGACAGAGATACAGAGACTCAGAGAGAAGGGGGAGGGAGGATAAGAGACAGTGAGAGAGAGAGAGAAAGAGAGAGAGAGAGAGAGAGAGAACACACACACACGCATTTTCTTTATGTATTAATGCTGGCATTTGTGCGACTGCTTCTCATTTCACTTGACGATGGTGTATTTATTAAGGAAATTGCACATTGAAAATGACAGTTCTGTGGTATTGCAGACCTCAAGACCCACGCAAAATTTTGAATCTTGTAATTACCTACACTATGTGATTACCCGGAGACCTCGCTGAAAATGACTTACGATTTCTTACCACCCTTCCATCGGTAATGCTGGAATTCAATATGGCATGGCCCACCCTTAGCCTTGATCACAGCTTCCACTCCTGCATGAATACGTTCAATTAGGTGCTGGAAGGTACCTTTGGGAACGGCAGTCCATTCTTCACGGAGTGCTGCACTGAGGAGAAGTATCGATGTCAGTCGGTGAGGCGTGGCACGAAGCCGGTGTTCCAAAACATCCCTAAGGTGTTCTATAGCCTTCAGATCAGGACTCTGTGCAGGCCCGTTCATGACAGGGATGTTTTTGTCGTGTAACCACTCCGCTACAGGCCGTGCTTCATAAACAGGTGCTCGATCATGTTGAAAGATACAATCGCCATAATCGAATTGTTCTTGAACATTGGGAACCAAGAAGCTGCTTAAAACATTAATGTAGGCCTGCGCTGTGATAGTGCCACTCAAAACAAGGGGTACAAGCCTCCCTCCATGAAAAACACAACCACACCATAACACCACCGCCTCCGAATATTACTATTGGCACTATACACGCTGGCAGATGACGATCACCAGGCATTCGCCATACCCATACCCTGCCATCGGATCGCCAAATTGTGTATCGTGATTCGTCACTCGACACAACATTTTTCCTCTGTCCAATTGCCCAATGTTTACGCTCCTTACACTAAGCGAGGCATAATTTGGCTTTTACCGGCGTGATGTATAGCTTATGAGCAGCCTCTCTACCATGAAATCCACGTTTCTTGCCTCCAGCCCAACTGTCATAGAACTTGCAGTGGATCCTGATGAAGTTTGGAATTCCTGTGTGATGGTCTTGATAGATATCTCCTATTACACACTGCGATCTTTTTGAACTGTTTGCAGTCTCTGTCAGTGAACAAACCGGGTCAGCCTTTACCCTTTTATGCTGTACGTGTCCCTTCAATTTTCCACTTCACTATCAGACTGGAAACAGTGGACCTAGGGATGTTTAGGACTCTGGAAATCATGTGTACCCAGACGTATGACACAAGTGACATCCAATACCTGACCCCGTTCGAGGTCCGTGAGTTCCGCGGTGCGCCCCATTCCGCTCTCTCACGATGTCTAATGACTTTTGAGGTAGGTAATAGGGAGTACCTGCCAGTAGCTGGCAGCACAATGCACCTAAAATGAAGAAAGTATGTTTTTGGGAGTTTCCGGATGCTTTTGATCACATAGTGTATACCTGCGTGGCGCAAACATTCTTTCATTTCGATGGAAGATGTGGCGCTAAGATTCTTAGCGACTAGAAAACATTAGAAAACATGGGGAAATAATGTTTTTAAAAATGTATACTTAAATAATACTGAAATCCTATAGGTCAAAAGAACTAAGAGCAATGTAGTATAGCCGGCCTGTGTGGCCGTGCGGTTCTAGGCGCTTCAGTCTGGAACCGCGTGACCGCTACGGTCGCAGGTTCGAATCCTGCCTCGGGCATGGATGTATGTGATGTCCTTAGGTTAGTTAGGTTTAAGTAGTGCTCAGAGCCATTTGAACCATTTTTTTTAATGTAGTATAAGGAACATGAAGCTGTCTGTGGTGTATTGCTTACAGATTGTCTCACTCTCTGGTGTTCAGTTCTCGCGCCACTACATTTCTGCTCTCCTTTTGGTTATGTTCGTGTATTTTGATAAGAGAAAAATTTAACTGTTTTAAATAAGTTACTTTCTAGCCGATTTATCAAAACAAAAGTACAGAAAAATGTTACAGAAAAAGGATTTTGTTGTACGAACAAAGTTAACTACAGCTGCGAGCGTGAATTAAGATCGCCGGTTGCATTCACTAGCTTGTCAGTGATTGAAACTTTCCATATTAGGGAAGTAGGCCGGACAGAGACTCGAACGTGGGACCTTTGTCTCTCGTGGACAAGTGCTCTATCGACTGAGCTCCCTAAGCCCATGTGTCCTCACAGCTGTACTTTCGGCAGTTCCAATCAAATTAAAACTGTGAGAACAGGTCGTGAGACGTGATTGTGTGACAGGAGCTCACTGCAAGCAACTCTGTGCTTGGCAGCCACAATTCAGTCTTTGACCCAGATGTCGTCATCTATGCACAAATAAACATGAATGTGGAAGACTGCAGCGACAGACAATGCGCCGAAGTAACACGAGGATAATGAAAATTAGTCACATTCAAAGACTTATATATATATCGATCAGCATTCAAGACTATTTGGTTCGATCCAGAATAATATTACCATTTGCATGTAACTCAAAGACGAAACTACAACACTCAAAGTTATGTATAACTTAGCTATTACGCGTGCACAGTGTAAATATATTTGTAAATGTGTTACGTTCTTATAGATGTCTGCATGTATTTATTTGCCACCTTCGCTGTCTATATAAACTCTCCTTGCCTGATTCTTAATTACATTCTGATTTTATCACTATCCGGATTAAATCTAATAGACAAGGTACTAACATGGGTTGATACATCAAAGTTTCTTCATGTTGACGCATATATTCGTATTTAAAAGGGAAAACTAATTCTATAAAATTAAACTTTCGTAGTGCACATTAAATTTATTCGTCCCTGCTAATTCGAGCAGGTGATGCATCTGTGAATTAAATAACTACACACCTAAAACAGTGTAATATACAATTTAGCCTCTAAAGACGACAAAGATTTACTCTTTTTGTACCTCAATGGCTCACTGTGATAAGAGGATAAGGATAACATCGCTTTCCTCTAGTTACAGATTTTGGTATCGACAGTCGCCTGCAGCACACCTACCTCCGACAGTAGCGATACGCTTCCTGTTTGCTCCTCGTGTCTCCACTTACATACGCCTAACGCGTTTCTGGACGGGTTCGATCCTTGCGGGAACGTAGAGCCGCCGCGTCGAAAGGATTCTGGAGACATGGCAGGAAACTAGAAGGGGACAGTGTTCCCAACAAATGTCACAGACAGTGAAATATTACTCCAGCTAGGCTGCCACAGGCAGGAGCAATGCATCGCGCGTCGTTCCATTCTCGGCAGCAAGACGCAGTGCCGGCGTTCCTAAGAAGGGCAGAGGAAACAGCACTGAAAGGTGCTAGCCACACATAGGTAAAAATTAAAGGAAAGGCGCGTTTTCCGATAGCTATTAGAATATAACACTTTTAGCTGTAACTTTAACGCAAAAACTGAAGTGTTCTAAGCGCTGTAAATGAAGTTTCAGATCACTAAGTTCTATTTATCACCATTAGATTATCTGCATTGTCCATAGTCAAAAAAGGAAAAATCACGGCGCATATTAGCCAGGAAAACATAGGAGACTCCTGAGGAAGTTAAATGTCTGTTTAATATGATGCAGGGCTTTTACAAGAAGCATTCCACAACTTAAACATGCGTAGTTAGTGATAACTACATAGTAATCCTTGAAAACATTAATCAAACACTGCGATCCTAAACGAATTAGTCTTTGGATATTCAAGAACTACTAGAGCAAACAACTGCCAGTAACTTCTCAGGTCATTGATTAGGATTCTATGAAAACGTTTCGTATTAATATTACTTTTGTTGACACTGTATTAGCTATGAGTCTTCCAAAATATCAAAATTCCCTAACTGAACAACTATGGCTGACGAACGTAAATTACTGATTATGCACACAAATATACAACTGAACAAGTGGTAGTAAGTTCGGCACAGGTAATTTTGCTACTTAACAACCCCCTCACCCTAATCCCTAATTGGTTACTTCATATTTGATGCTTCGCCAGCGGGCAACCTTTGGGTGCCATACAGTAACACCAAGCAGGTCCGACTGACTGAACGAACCAAGCTGAGGTTAGTCCGTCCTAGGGTTAATGCCACAAGCAAGCTTTTAGAGAGTCTCCTGTCCGCTCCAATGCAATTGTTTCTAAGTAGCAATGAAGTGTGGCAATAGACGATGGTCCTTACAGAAGTGGTTTTAAAAACGGTACTGAAGGTAAAGAAATCGTTTTAAAGTATTTTGGCAGTATTAGTCAGAAATGTAAAGAAATTCAAGGAAATCTTGTGGTCATTTCTAATTAAAAGTAAACTGATTTCCCACAGCTCATAACTGTCTGCAGCACGGGTAGCTCCTTTTACGGTCTGTGCGTTTGTAATCTTTACATTTCTTAACCTCCAGACGTCGACTGTACTCAAAATTCACCTTGGGTGGCGGCAGCGCAGACGCATGTTCATATTTTAAAATCATACTTCTTAGTAACATTGTCTGTGATGTGAGAAATTAAGTCATAAGTGCAGTCTCATTCCGTGGGCATGAAATTAAGTACCAGGATACCAGCGGGAGGGTTCAGGAGACGAACTTTGGGATAGAGTAATGAAGGAGGCTATCGAGGTTACAGGGTCAGGTAATTTAATAGACAGGAGCCTAACTTTAAATAACGTGCGGGATCCAGCAGCCCCTTTAGCTTACATCTCGTCGAAAAGAGCATAATTTAGAGACAGAAAAGGCCTCTGAAGCGAAAATGCTAAAAAACACCACTATCGGTGTTCGCTGATTTAGGAAAGAAATTCAAAGCTCATAAGAAAGAGGAATAGATCAGTTTCTGGCCGGAAGAAAATTTTACTTGGAATTCAGGTGCACAGAAAGTGTCCAAGTCTTGACAGAAGCTGCAGCGATCGGTGTAAGGTATTCACTACAAATACACCCGAGTAAGTAAGGGGAACTGTTGGCTTTTACGTCAATATGAAGACCTACATAGCAGTTTTAAAATCACACTAACGATACACGATCCGTCCAGGAAGTTCAGAGAGTGATTTTATTCCTGCCATAGAAACGTCATCGCAGTAACTACGGTGGCAGCATGAACGTACAACAGTAAACAGACGTGCATTCGAACTGTGATTTGTTAGCAGGCTGTGTCACATAGCGGACGTGCCGCCGTAGTGTGTTGTCGGGGCACAAATCGCAATGCAGCAACAACTCTAATTCAAGCGTTCAAGACATTCTCAGGAATGTTTTGAGGAGGAGGAAAGTGTGAAACGTACTGTCAGATTAAAACAGTCGGCTGGACTGAGACTCGAACTCGAGAGATTTGCCTTTCACGGGCGAGTACTCTTCTGCGAGGTCAGCAGGAGAGCTTCTCTGAAGTTTGGAAGGTAGGAGACGAGGTACTGCCCGAATTAAAGCATCGAGGACGGTCCTGAGTCGTGTCTGGGTAGCTCAGTTGGTGTCGGCACGATGGGTCAGCGTGTTAGGTCAGAGGGCTGCTCGCCCTCTGTGATAAAAAAAAAACTGAGTAAAGGAATCAACGATCAACTTGAACGGATGTCTTGCGACGTTCGCCCAGACCAAACGCAACGAAGAACACCGAACAAAAATGCAAAAAGAAACAAAACAATAAGGTTAGTAGAGCACTCGCCCGCGAAAGGCAAAGATCCCATGTTCGAGTATCGGTCCGGCCCACTGTTTTACTCTGCCAGGGGGTTACATATCAGCGCACACTCCGTTACAGAGTGAAATTTTATTTCATTCAGGAGGAAAGTATATGAAAGGTCTTTCCCGCATACCTTGATCACAATCAAAAACAATTCAACAATATTTGTTCACAGAAAGAATACATCCCGAACTATATCAATCACATGTTCAGTGCATGTTTTGAAAAGCCTGTTCATTACTTACGTCACATGATGTTTATGTCTTTTTTGTTTTAGAAACGAGATTGATTTTTTTTATTCTAGGAAAGCGAAAGGGAGTAGAGGAACGCATGTAGCACACTTAGCTCTCACAAAAGTTGGAAACAGTGATCAGTTGCAATCTAACGGAGATAATCTGTAACGAGAATAAATTGCATCAGTTAGAAAAACAGCTTACATGTAACGCTCTCAACACACTTTCACAGAATTATATCTGGATCTTAATGTCACACATTGTTACTGCCTTAGATAGAGTAACGCTTACCACCACGGAACGTGATCAAGTGGCCATCAATATAAATAACGTCGATGAGACTGTTCCAGTTAATGAACATGAGCAGCAGAAAGCAAGTACTACTAAATGGTATTAATAAAAAAAACTACATGAAAATGATAACTAACATCCCACTAATTTCAGCACAAGAAACATCTGATTAAGAAACTTTCGAGTCTAACAGTTACTGTCGATACATACTTTACGTCGTTAGATTTTACAAGCATGTTCTCCAACACTCCTGTAGGCCAAGTTCTTCACTTGGCCGCACACAATTTAGGAACATATTGTGCCACGCCTCAAAACGAAACGAATGAATTTCTTTAATTACATGACAAAAATTAATTGATTTTTCTTTTCACTATAAACTTTCATTGAAAAGCGTAGGTTGGCAATGTGTTCACAGCTCTCATACTGCCTTCCAAATATTTTTTTTCTGTTTTATAACCCCTCCCTACCCCCTACCCCCATGAACCAAGGATCCTTGCCATTGGTGGGGAGGCTTGCGTGCCTCAGTGATACAGATTGCCATACCGTAGGTCCAACCACAACGGACGGATATCTGTTGAGAGCTCAGACAAACGTATGGTTCCTGAAGAGGGGAAGCAGAATTTTCAGTAGTTGCAGGGGCAACAGTCTGGATGATTGACTGATTTGGCCTTGTAACACTAACCAAAACGGCCTGGCTGTGCTGGTACTGCGAACGGTTGAAAGCAAGGGGAAACTACAGACGAAATTTTTCCCGAGAGCATGCAGATTTACTGTATGGTTAAATGATGATGGAATCCTCTTCGGGTAAAATGTTCCGGAGGTAAAATAGTCCCCCATTCGGATCTTCAGGCGGGAACTACTCGCGAGGGCGTTGTTATCAGGAGAAAGAAAACCGGCGATCTACGGATCGGAACGTGGAATGTCATATCTCTTTATCGGGCAGGTACTCTAGAACATTTATAAAGGTAAATAGATAGGTTAAAGTTAGATATAGTGGGAATTAGTGAAGTTCGGCGGCAGGAGGAACAAGACATCTGGTCAGGTGAATACAGGGTTATAAATACAAAATCAAATAGGGGTAATGCAGCAGTAGGTTTAATAATGAATAAAAAACTAAAGGTGCGGATAAGCTACAACGAAGAGCATAGTGAACGCATTACTGTGGCTAACATAGACACGAACCCCAGACCTACCACAGTAGTACAAGTTTATATGCCAACTTACTCCGCAGATGATCAAGAGATTGAAGACATGTGGGACAAAATAAATTATTCAGATAACGAAGGGAGACACAAATTTAAGTCATGGAAGACTGGAAGTCGATAGTAGGAAAAGGAAGAGAAGGAAAAGTAGTTGGTAAGTGTGGAATGGGGATAAGGAATGAAAGAGGAAGCCGCCTGGTAGAATTTTGCGCAAAACGTAACTTGATCATAGATAACACTTGACTCAAGGATCTTGAAAGAAGGTTGTATATATGTAATAGGCCTGGAGATACTGGAAGGTTTCAGATAGATGCTGAGACAGAGATTTGGGAACCAGGTTTTAATTTTTATGGCATTTCCAAGGGCAGATGTAGGCTCTGAACACAATCTATTGGTTATGAGCTGTAGATTAAAATTGAAGAATCTTCAAAGTTATGGGAATTTAAGGAGTTGGGACCAGCATAAACTGAAAGAAATAGAGGTCGCAGAGAGTTTCAGAGAGAACATTAGAGAACGATTGACAAGGGCAGGGGAAAGAAATACCGTGTAAGAACAAGAATGGATAGCTTTGAGAGATGGAATAGTGAAGGCAGCAGAAGATGAAGTAGGTAAAAAGGCGAGGACCAGTAGAAATCCTTGGGTAACAAGAGATACTGAATTTAATTGATGAGAGGAGAAAATTTAAAAGTGCAGTAAATGCAATAGGCGAAAAGGAGTATTAACTGCTCAGAAATGAAATCGACAGGGAGTGCGAAATGGCTAAACAGGAATTGCTAGATGGAAAATGCAAAGATGTAGATGCATATATTACTAGGGGTAAGACAGATACTGCCTACAGGACAATTAAAGAGACCTTTGGATAATGTGAACCACTTGTGTGAATATCAAGAGTTCAGATGGAAAACCAGTCCTAAGCAAAGAAAGAGTATATAGAAGGTCTATACAAGCTCGATGTACTTGAGGGCAATATTATGGAAATGGAAGAGGACGTAAGTGAAGGTGAAATGGAAGATATGATACTGCGTGAAGAATTTGGCACAGCAGTGAAAGACCTAAGCCGAAACAAGGCCCTGGGAATAGATCATTAGAACTACTGATATCCACGGGAGAGCCAGCCATGACAAAACTCGCCCATCTGTTGAGCAAGATGTATGAGACAGGCTCAGAACCCTCCTTCGTCAAGAATTCCAATTCCAAAGAAAGCAGATGTTGACAGGTGTGAAAATTACCAAACTATCGGCTTAATAAGTTACGGCTGCAAAATATTTACACGAATTCTTTAGAGACGAACGGAAAAACTGGTATAAAGCGACCTTAGGGAAGATAACTTCGGATCCTGTAGAAATGTTGGGAGACGTGTGGCAATACTGACCCTACTACATACCTTAGGTTAATGAAAGGCAAACCTACGTTTCTAGCATTTGTAGACGTAGGGAAAGCTTTTGACAATATTGACTGGAATACTCTCTTTTAAATTCTGACGATGGCAGGGGCAAAATACATGGATCGTAAGACTATTTACAATTTGTATAGAGACCAGATGGCAGTTATAAGAGTCGAGGGGCATAGAAAGCTAGCAGTGTTTGGGAAGGGAGTGTGACATGGTTGCGCCCCATCCCTGATATTATTCAATCTGTATACTGAGGGAGCAGTAATGGAAACAAAAGAAAAATTTGGAGAAGGAATTAAAATCCACGGAGAAGAAATAATAACCTCGGGATTTGCCGATAAAATAGTAATTCTGTCAGATACAGTAAAGGACCTGGAAGAGCAGTTCAGCGGTATGGACAGTGTCTTGAAAGGAGGATATAAGATGAACACCAACAAGAGTAAAACGACGATAATTGAATGTAGTCTAATTAAATCAGGTAATGCTGAGGGAACTAGATTAGGAAGTGAGACACCTAAAGTAGTAGACGACTTCTGCTATTTGGGAAGCAAAGTAATTTATGATTGTCGGAGTAGAGAGGGTATAAAATGTAGACTATCAATCGCAAGAAAAGCATTTCTGAAGAAGAGGACTTTCTTAACATAGAGTATAGATTAAAGTGTCATGAAAGTCTTTTCTAAAAGTATTTGTGTGAATTGTAGCCATGTATGGATGTTAAACATGGACGATAAATAATTTAAAACACAAGAGGCTAGAACCTATTGAAACGTGGTGCTAAGATGGGTAGATCAAATATCTTATGAGGAGCTATTGAATAGAACTGGGGTGAGAGGAATTTGTGGCACAACTTTACTAGAAGAAGTGATCGGTTGGCAGGACATGTTCTAAGACATCAAGGGATCACCAATTTAGTACTGGAGGGCAAAGTTGAGAGTAAAAATCGTGGAGGGGACCAAGAGATGAATACACTAAGCAGATTCTGAAGGATGTAGAGTGCAGTAGGTACTTGGAAATGAAGAAGCTTGCACAAGGTAGAGTATCATGCAGAGCTGCATCAAATCAGTCTCTGGACTGTAGACCACAACAACAACGTAACATGATGTAATCGACACAATCCCAGCTGAAGCCAATACAAGCTCTAAACAGTGCAGGCTTGTAGATGCTATGTTGTTTTACACGTGCACTAACGAAAGCTGCTGCAATTTTGTAAATAAAATTACCAGTTTCATATTATCATTCAGTTAATATGCAACAAAATGTTGATGGAACATTACCCATTCTCGATCTCATGAATTCCCTAGAACGATCCAGTATTCATTACAACATTTATAAGAAGCCCACCATCACAGATTTCTTAACTTGTAGTTAATCTGACCACCCTCATCGTATGGAATGCCTGCTCCTGTGGAATTGCTACGTCCAATTCCGAGGAAGCTAGCGATAAAGAGTATCAGCTGGTTTAGTACACTGTTTTTACTAACTGTTATGAGACCAACTTCGCCAACAGGATTCACAAGGGATTTTTGAGAAAACTGAATAGATGCAATCACCAAACTACGAAGCCAATATAATCATTCTGGTTAACGCGGAATCTCACTAGCAGATCAACGTTTCTTGTAACCGTATCCATTGTTCGGTAAGATTTCGGAGAAAGTTGTTTCACAACTACGAGAAAACATCAAACAAGCCTTCTTCATACCACATTGCGTCGGAAATATATATAGGCACACAGAACACTCTACAAATATAAAATGCAGTACTACTGGGATATAGTGAAGTACGTATGACAACTGTCCCAAGAGATGGGAGTACAGTGGAGAAACAGGTAGATGCTCCTGTATCAGATTCAAAGACGTTCTTGGTCTGTCTAACTCCAAGTCAGCCTTAAGCAACGTCTCCTTGAGGAGGACACGCTACCACTAATCTGTAAAATAGTTTGAAAATTCTTCATTGGGAAAGAAAGGGATATAATTTTATTATTCTCGAAGAGATGGATATATTAAGACAGTTTCTTCCAATTCATACCCCCAGTGGTCTACTAGAGATACACCATAGTAACGTCTTAGCAAACACCGACTACTTGAATGGAATAACGTACTACATGTATCCTGTTACTTGCTTTAAACTGTTCTTACACGTAGTTTATCGACGTTTTTCCCTGAAATGACAATTCTCCACTCTATCATTTCCATACGTGACCTGTAGAATTGCTAATTATTATACAAATATAGTCCTTTATGTAATGAGATTTTCACTCTGCAGCGGAGTGTGCGCTGATATGAAACTTCCTGGCAGATTAAAACTGTACAGTTTTAATCTGCCAGGAAGTTTCATATCAGCCCACACTCCGCTGCAGAGTGAAAATCTCATTCTGGAAACATCCCCCAGGCTGTGGCTAAGCCATGTCTCCACAGTATCCTTTCTTTCAGGAGTGCTAGTTCTGCATGTTTCGCAGAAGAGCTTCTGTAAAGTCTGGAAGGTAGGAGACGGATACTGGCAGAAGTAAAGCTGTGAGTACCGAGCCTGAGTCGTGCTTCGGTAGCTCAGTTGGTAGAGCACTTGCCCGCGAAAGGCAAAGGTCCCGAGTTCGAGTCTCGGTCGGGCACACAGTTTTAATCTGCCAGGAAGTTTCATAGTCCTTTATGTATTTTATATCGCGAAAGATGTTTTTAATAAGTTTCTGTGTAGTTCGTTTTATTTTATGGTTGTGTTTCACTAATCATGGTTGTAGCCCTTTTTTAGATAATAAAATAGATATTGTACCTTAGGTTCTTCTACCTTTAACTTGTAAAATTTTTTGACTACATGCTACCCAACGTTCTCTGTCAGATTTTATGATTGTGTTCACCTGTTGTTCCTCGTTGTAAATTTTCTTACGTGACAGCACCCGTTTGCTCGTTTTCCTTGTCGGCAGCTCCCCAGTTCTGCTGAACTCCACTCTTCGCAGTCGCCGTGTGCCTCGTTATCGTCACGACGGTGTTACGCCGTTGGTGCGCCTACAAAATATTTTTCTTTTTATTTTCCTTTTCCCGGTCCTTCTTATATTCCGATCATGATCTACTTTGTAAACGGCATTTTATGTAGACTCGAATTACATTACCTGTAATAGCTTTATACTTGCTCTCTTTTTGAGATTTATTTTGCCTTACGAGGTTAAAGTAGCTTTCATCACCTATACATATTATCATTTTGTGACAATTTTACATGCATCTCGCTCACCGCTATTTCCTCATTCATGGCTTCCTTTATCGGAATGATGTACCGAGTGAGATGGCGCAGTGGATAGCACAATGGACACGCATTCGGGAGAAAGACGGTTAAAAACCTCCGTATCTAAAGACATCAATGTCGACGTACTTGAAATCCAATCTTCCTTCGGGACGATATTCCCTGCATTCTACCGTATTTTAAACTGAGTACCAAACTCTTGACGGTTGAAACTTTATATTACAACTGGACGGAGAATATTGAGTCGTTTACTGGTTATCGCTTGAGTTAAATTACGAAATTAATCTCAGAATATAATTTTCCTATGTAATTTCACGTACAGTTCAACTTAATTTTAATCTACCTAAAGATGTGGCTCTAACGCCATGAAATTGGTTAGGTCATCGATCAATATTTACCACATGCACGTCTGTCGTAGTTTGACTGAAATGTAAAACATGGACAATCCTATTCTGAAAAAGTAAGTCATGACAGGTGATGAGACTTGCTACTATTAATACCAGCCTTTCAGGAAAAGATAATATGTCGAAATTCATGTGAAGAGTCAGCTATTTGTCAACATAACCAAAATGCAGGTCGGTGTCACGTGCAAGTTGAACGGCACCGCAAAGAAGGACTTTTCTGATATTTTCATGTTTTTATATGAATGTTCCGTACGTTGTACACATGGGTAAGACTACGTAAAACGCCTCTAGCTTTAAAACCACCATCTAAATGTTTCACTATATTTATATTACCTAGAAACTTTCTGGAATGGTGAGGGTATGAATCTTTCTGCCTCAGTGAGGAAATATCCCACATATTTGTCAAAAAATTGAGACCTTTTGTTTACGCCTATACTTTCTGTAAAGACGATATATTCATATTAGAGCTAGTCAGAAAATTTTAATTCCAAAAATGTAATAAGGGCGTGGTTTGTATTATTACTGCCACCCGCATCGGTAGCGTGGTCGCTAACGCACGCCCGCGCGGCAGTTGTTTCCTCGTAGCTACTCAGTTACTGAACTGGTACTGGAGGAGATTTTCTGCACTCATATGTGCTCGGCAGGGAGGGGACAGGTGGCAGCGTGAAGTTCCTTCTCGCCCACCATAGCGCCAATATCCTGGATGAAAAACCAAACCTCTGCACTGTGTCTCATGCGATGAGAGCATGTAATTCTATTAATGGGACCGAGCGAGGTGGAGCAGTGGTTAGCACACTGGACTCGCATTCGGGAGGACGACGGTTCAATCCCGCGTCCGGCCATCCTGATTTAGGTTTTCCGTGATTTCCCTAAATCGCTCCAGCCAAATTCCGGGATGGTTCCTCTGAAAGGGCACGGCCGATTTCCTTCCCCTTCCTTCACTGATCCGACGAGAGCGATGACCTCGCAGTTTGGTCTCTTCCCACAAACAACCCAACCCAACCCTCTATTAATGGTGATGCGTCCAACAGATGATGAGGAGCAAACCCCCTTGGTGCTATTCGGGACGAGCAGACACGTTCACTTTCACTTTTCCCATTATCGTGCAACGCAAGCAAGAGACCACACCATACACATACGCAACAGATATCCAACACACGGATACCCCACGAGGAAATAGGCCAGTGTGGTGGAAGGAAGGAAAACCTACCGATCACGCAACCGGAAGCACTCGTCCGGTTCTTCCAGCCGTTAATGCGACACCACACAGTCCCTCTTTTCTTTATTGATACTTCCTATTCAGTAATTAGATAGCTACAAGTACCCACGTAATATAAGGATGACAACACAACCATTAAAGTGAGACAGATGGAGAACGCAGTTGGCGTAGTGTAAGGTACCACGAGATAATGCACACACGGATCAAAGGGTCTAAAACCTGCGTCCCTTTTCTTTCATGAATTATTCAAGAAATCGAAACTATGTGTTCAGGGCAGTTAATTTTGTTGTGTGATTAATCATCTTACCTCCTGTATCGACCGAGATACTGAACCAATTTTTTTTTAATTGGACGATATACTATCTTCAATACCGTACGAAAGCTCTAGAGAAGAAGAGCACAGCTGTATGAAGCCCACCAATGTTGGCATAGAAAACTTTTCTCAAAAACATAGCAGAAACGTAAGACTGAAAGTAAGGCGACTGGAATCGTCGGTCGGGGTGTAAGCCCCGACAACTGTCTCGTCTGAAGAAAGATACATTCTACTTCAAATGGCTCTGAGCACTACGCGACTTAACTTCTGAGGTCATCAGTAGCCTAGAACTTAGAACTAATTAAACCTAACTAGCCTAAGAACATCACACACATCTATACCCGAGGCAAGATTCGAACCGGTGACCGTAGCGGTCGCTTGGCTCCACACTGTAGCGCCTAGAACAGCACGGCCATTCCGGCCGGCAAACATTCTAGCTTTTTGACTTTATGTAGAGTGTGATGGAATGTCCTGTATGCTCCCACTAAGGTACTCCAAAGGTCACAGTAGTTGAGCAGTTTCAATTCCTCACAATATACCCTTCTGGAAATTGAAATAAGAACACCGTGAATTCATTGTCCCAGGAAGGGGAAACTTTATTGACACATTCCTGGGGTCAGATACATCACATGATGACACTGACAGAACCACAGGCACATAGACACAGGCAACAGAGCATGCACAATTTCGGCACTAGTACAGTGTATATCCACCTTTCGCAGCAATGTAGGCTGCTATTCTCCCATGGAGACGATCGTAGAGATGCTTGATGTAGTCCTGTGGAACGGCTTGCCATGCCATTTCCACCTGGCACCTCAGTTGGACCAGCGTTCGTGCTGGACGTGCAGACCGCGTGAGACGACGCTTCATCCAGTCCCAAACATGCTCAATGGGGGACAGATCCGGAGATCTTGCTGGCCAGGGTAGTTGACTTACACCTTCTAGAGCACGTTGGGTGGCACGGGATACATGCGGACGTGCATTGTCCTGTTGGAACAGCAAGTTCCCTTGCCGGTCTAGGAATGGTATAACGATGGGTTCGATGACGGGTTGGGTGTACCGTGCACTATTCAGTGTCCCCTCGACGATCACCAGAGGTGTACGGCCAGTGTAGGAGATCGCTCCCCACACCATGATGCCGGGTGTTGGCCTTGTGTGCCTCGATCGTATGCAGTCCTGATTGTGGCGCTCACCTGCACGGCGCCAAACACGCATACGACCATCATTGGCACCAAGGCAGAAGCGACTCTCATCGCTGAAGACGACACGTCTCCATTCGTCCCTCCATTCACGCCTGTCGCGACACCACTGGAGGCGGGCTGCACGATGTTGGGGCGTGAGCGGAAGACGGCCTAGCAGTGTGCGAGACCGTAGCCCAGCTTCATGGAGACGGTTGCAAATGGTCCTCGCCGATACCCCAGGAGCAACCGTGTCCCTAATTTGCTGGGAAGTGGCGGTGCAGTCCCCTACGGCACTGCGTAGGATCCTACGGTCTTGGCGTGCATCCGTGCGTCGCTGCGGTCCGGTCCCAGGTTGACGGGCACGTGCACCTTCCGCCGACCACTGGCGACAACATCGATGTACTGTGGAGACCTCACGCCCCACGTGTTGAGCAATTCGGCAGTATGTCCACCCGGCCTCCCGCATGCCCACTATACGCCCTCGCTCAAAGTCCGTCAACTGCACATACGGTTCACGTCCACGCTGTCGCGGCATGCTACCAGTGTTAAAGACTGCGATGGAGCTCCGTATGCCACGGCAAACTGGCTGACACTGACGGCGGCGGTGCACAAATGCTGCGCAGCTAGCGCCATTCGACGGCCAACACCGCGGTTCCTGGTGTGTCCGCTGTGCCGTGCGTGTGATCATTGCTTGTACAGCCCTCTCGCAGTGTCCGGAGCAAGTATGGTGGGTCCGACACACCGGTGTCAATGTGTTCTTTTCTCCATATCCAGGAGTGTAGTTTTGTCTTGTAAGTATCACGACGCTAGTATTGACCATAATCTATGAGCTCTAACAGAGACCACTTTCGATGTATCGATAGGAGGTAGACAGGAACCAGTCTTTTGCAGCGCTGTGGAAAAACTGAAATCTTGGACTACTCGTTTTGTTCTTGACCAATAGTATTCCTTCACGGGCCTGGAACATGTGATTCCCTTGCGTTTTGACAGAAGTTCGTGTTAGTTTACCATTACTGGTGGCCGCCTCTGGTCTGTAACTGATGTTGTGTAGTCCAAGAGGCACTTGATGCTGTGTTTCTGATGTTGAGGAGGAAGCTGCTATTGCAGACCACTGATGAGATATTGCAATGCGCAAAAAGTAGGCGAGAGCTATTCCATTTATCTATTTGGAGGCTAACCTTTCGTATCGAGATTGGTCTGGAAATGTTTTCTGCTGTTACTCTACGTATTGGGTCATGTCTCCGTGTCCCTCCTTTGAAGTTGATTTGTCGAATGCTTGCAAATTACCGTGCGTAATGCATTCACCGACATCTTCGTTCAGTTCCATGCTATATTAAATTTGTTGATGTTAATTTTCGTAGAATGCGACACTGGATTCTTAAAACGGCGGAATGGCTTATTTCAGATGACGTTGCATTGGTTTGTAAAGATCGATGTCGTGATTATGTTTTGAAGAAACATGATGTCACATGCGTATTTCATCCGCCGACTAAGACGAGACGACTTCTTGATTCTGTTAAGGACGATTTAGGTTTGAGGAAGCCTGGCGTTTACAATTTACCAGTATACATCGGCCAGACTAATCGTTCCATCAATGACAGATGTGTTGAACATCATCTCCATACGAGATTATTACAACCTGACAAATCTGCACTGGCTGGGCGCTGTCTTACAGAGGGCCACCTTAGATGTTGTGCATTGAGACACAAGTGGCTGCAGACGCCACGCGTACTGACATTGTTTTATAAAAGGATCTGTCGAAATCAGACATAATGAATAACTGTTAAGTAATGCTAGGAATAATGTGTCATCAGATCTGAAGAAACAGCGGCATCTGAGTCGCACACTTTGAGTAACAATTTCTGACCATGTATTGTTTCTCGACATTATTCACCACTGGAGGCGCTGCAACTCTTTTGGTCCAAGGCGGCGGCAGCGGCGATTGAGTACTTGCGCATTTTACCTTAGTGCATGCGCAGTTGTATCTTCACTGTATATACATGTTCCGGCGTTCATAGTTTGATGTCAGTCAGGTTGGAGCCATGACAGTGTTAACTTGCGAGTACTTGCGCGTCGTTCTTTACGGTCACGACTGATGCTTAGCGTTGTTTAGTAGTATTGTCTCAATCAACGGTGATTTGTCCTTCGCCTCCTAAGGCAACGTTGTTTTTTCGCGTGTCCCGTTATACCGGGAATTTATAGGCGACAGGCATTAATTTATTTTGTCTGCCAGCGCTCTGGATACCTCAGTGGGGCCGAGGCAACGCATTAATAGGGCCAAGGGAAGGAATCCGCGGCTAGGAACTCTTCCACCACCCCTTCGCACTGCAGTGTGACACCGGCCGATCGACGGGCGTCCTGGCAAGCTGCTGGAAGCACCAATACTGACACTACCCAACGGGCTAAGGACCAAGTGCATCGTGCCTTCCGCCACAAGTCACCGATAACCACTGAGCTTGATAACGATTCACGTGAACCCTGTCCACAGCCTCACGTGGGCGACTGCTCTTCGTGCATTTACATGCCTCCACACCTGGAACAGACGCACCTGTTGGTGCCATCGACCAGGAAATGGATCACCCTCCCGATACCACTTCTCAGAATCCACCGTCGCCACCACCAAAGAAGGAGAAGATCCCTCCTATAGTGGCTTACAGTCCCATGAACTCCATTAAACTCAACACTGAACTGCAATACTTTATCACAGGCCAACGGCCGGCAGTTTACCAGAAAGACCAAGCCAAGTACCTGATTGACACAAAGGACGATTATCTACAAGTCCTCCACTTTGTGAAGTCAAGAGCTATGAACTACGACACTAATCAGGCTTCTGGTGACAAAGGAACAAAAATTGTCATCAAAGAGCTTCCCTGCGATGTTACAGAAACAGACGTTAGGGATGCATTACTCTGTGTCAAGTTCCAGGACCCTTGGGTCCACCAATACAACAGAGTGACCCTGATGCCCGAAAATTAATCACTGTGCCCACCCATGTTGTCAGAGGACTCCAAACTCCAGCTCTTAGAGTAATACACATGTGCCTGATGTTTGGGCACCTCTCATGATCCCCACCATCTGGATTCCCGGAAGGGTTGCCCTATATACCAGAAGGCTATCAATTCTTCCCACACTCCAAGAAGGAAACCACGGACGAATCGGCCAACCCCTCCATCGCGGGTCTGCACCCACTTCCCCAGCTTATAGGGTAAACCTGACGACCATCCCACCACAGATGCTCAAGCGCCTGGCACATTTGTGACACAGGAGCCCCCTCTACCTCCACCCCTTACTACCACATTTGCTACTGCAGCTCAGTCTCCTCCTCCTCAACCATCTTCTGTGATGAATACCAATGCCCACCAAACTGAAAGACTGTCTGCAGCCTCCTCCCACCATCTGCTGAAGTGCCACAGCCCGCCATTGCGGAACTTTCTCCATCAACCACCCCTGCCTGCCACAGGGTCAAGCAGTGCACTTGTGATATTCCCCCAGTGATGGAGAGAGATACTTCTTTCCAGGGTGATGTGAGAGAGATACTCCAGGTCATCTCTCTGTTCATGCAATTCCACATCAAAGCTGTCATTCGTGAAACAGCTCAAAAGATTCGCCAATTGGTGGGTAAGCTCACCAAGGTCACTGTCTTTGTTGATGGGCTAAGCCACATCTTATCGTAATGGCGAATCACACACTGCACAACCATCAGCTCCCTCAGGATCTAGTTGTCTGTATTTTTAATGCTAATGGCATTAAAGGTATGAAGACTGAACTTAACACCTTCCTCTATGATCATCAAGTGGACATTATACTTGCCTCAGAAACCCAATCAAAACCCGCTGATAATTTTCGTTCCCATAACATGGTTTGCTAGCGCACTAATTGACTCCATCACCGAGGTGGACGCATGGCAGTGTTCCTACATGAGACATTCGTCCATAATTGCAATGCTCTCAAACCACTAGGACATGTAGGGGCTATGACAGTCACTGTTTCTACCCAATTTGGTTCTATTACTTTTGCTTGGCGTATTTGAACCCTAAACTACCAGTTCGTGAAGTACACCTCTGTACCTTGATACCTTGACATCACTGAGAAACTCATTGTTGGGGCAGACCTCGATGCCAAGCATCTGGCTTGGCATTCTCACATTGCTAATCTCAAAGGCTCCTCCTCCACCTGGTAGATCCTCTGGCCCTGTCAGTCTATGGCTCACACATTCCCACCCATATACCAGTCTGCTCTGACTGACACCCAGATATTCTGGAAGTGACTATTATCGAGAACATTGTGGTGTAGTTTTTGTTGGAAACACACCACGCACTGGCCTGTGACCACGATCCCATGCCATTGCACATTACTGATGTCACTCTGTCTTTAGACATCCATTCTACATTGAGTTTCACAGATTGGGACAAATTTTCCAGGATTCTCAACAGCATCACTCGGTAACACCTCGACCTGACAACTTCTGCTAATCTGCTTAGTGCTACTGACTACCTAACCACGAAAATCCAGTAGGTGATGAAGGCCTCTACTTCCTTGTCCCCGGATTTAATCTGATTGATTGACTTACCTCCCCTATTGTGGAAACTCAAAATCCAGAAGAACCACTGCTGCAGGTGGTGGAAACAGTTTCGTGATCCTCAGATAAGTATCACATGACATGTCTCCAAAAATAATACTGCCACCACGATGCCGATTGGAAAAAGGAACAATGGAAGCACAAGATGTCCGCCTTTCTCTTCCAGCATAAATCAGAAGGGACTGTTGTCCGAGTCCTGCAGTGCTCCACAGTGATTACTTACCATCCAATCCATGCAGTGGGTGGTTTAACTTGCGATGCCCTATGTATGGTAGAAACTCTGGCCAATGCATTTGAGGCCCAGAACCAATTGCTCATCTAGGACCTTACATGTGATGAACTCCATGATGAATGTGTTATTCTGCTGGTTGTCGACACTTTCAGACAAAGACCACCTCTCACTGTCCCTCACTTTATGTCCCCAGCAGAAATCCAACTGGTTCTCTGGTGGAAGCAGCGGCTGTCAGCTCCAGGTTTGGATGGCATCTTGAACGAACACCTCCACCGGCTCCCATGCAAGACACAGGTCTTATTTACCAGAACCCTGAACCGTTGTTTCACAACAGGCCTTTTTCCCCCACAGTGGAAACAGGCCAATCTGATTGCCATCCTCAAGTCCTCGGTTGATCCTTCAGTCCCTAGTAACAACAGGTGCATTAGACTTCTGAATACCATGGGAACTGCTCTAGAATCTTTGATCTTCCATCGCATTTCCCAGCCTCTGGCGGTTCCTGGGACAATCCGTCCACAACAGTTCAGGTTCGCTCCACACCTGTCGGCTGAGCTCCAAGTTCTTAGGATTACATAACATGTCAGCAAATTGTTTAACTCCACCATGTCGTTGTGGGCCTGCGAAATGCATATGACAAGATTTGGCAGGACAATCTTGTGTACAAAATGCTCACACAGATAACCATCACCAATATCTATCTCAAGATCGTGGATAATTTCCTCCACAATAGAACCTTCCTGGCTACTCAGCAAGGAAAACGCATCAGCTTACGTGACATGTCGAGGGGTAAACATACAGGCTTTGTGTTATCTACCCATCCCATTTGTCATTTATGTTAATGACATACCAGTAATACTGTACTGCTATCTGGCGCAATATGCCGATGACACGGCGCTCTATACCGCCGGCCGCAACGTGGACCAGCTCATTGCTCATCTCCAGACGCTGGTAGACATGACAGTGACCTGGTGCCGTTCAAACAAAATTGCCCTCAATTCCGCCAAAACTACGGCAGTCTACTTCACCAAACGACGCCCATCTTCCGCTACAATGTCGCTGCTTCAGGAGTCCAGTTCCATGGTCCGCTGGTACCAAATGTCCAAGTGTCTGGGTGGATAAAAAATTGTTCTTCCTCCCAGATGTAGACCCTACAGCTCCTTCACTTCAGAGTAAGGTCCTTTAGTGGAGCCTGCATGCCCTTCCGCTCGCGAGGGAGTTACCCTCCATGAGGAAACAAACATGATCACCCTAAAGACGTCTGTTTGAGAGAAATCGAGGTATCTCTATGAGAAAAATGGATCCCCTGCACGACACGTTCGCTGGGTTATAAAACATTGGCAACACGACTCCCCAGCTCTGGCACCGCCACCCGATTCCTCTCACCATCCTTGAAGAAACAGAGCATGGCTAACAATAGCCCTGTTACAGCGACTAATGAAATATCAGCGTTGATACGACCATTCGATATGTGTCGACAATCATACACCACCATATCAGTACCCAATGTAGTTGTGTTACCTATTGCCTGCACTTCAACTTCCACTGTTGGATGGTGATATGGAACTTCCAGTCCCACCACCACACCTTCAACGTGCGCTCCAATGATGTCTCTGGAATGACATCATTGTAGGATAGAACAGTTTTACCTTTACACCAAGACAGTAACATCGAGATCCACTGGTGACACTGTACTTCACCCTACCATAAAAAAGGGTTGAATCAGTTATCGGCGAGAGCGGCGTAGCCTTTCTCACCTGATATGATTATGGTGGCCTGGTAGATCGTGGAAATGTCGAGATGACAGTTTGATCTGGCTTAAGACTCGACAACCATCTGAAAGGTCAATGTTGACTGAGACATCCCCAGCGAATGATACATCTTTTCCTGTTGGTCTGAGGTCAATACTTTTGTTGTTAAAGCCATGTATGATCCATTTATTTATAATGAAATATTCTTTTGTAAGTAACTTGTCGAATGTGTCACACCATGTGGCCACCATCCTTTAGACTGATTTGCTGACTGCTGTGTCCAGACGTCGTGTTTTGTTGCCTCACTGATTCATACAATATCGTGTACAAAGCGAATGACAGATACAAATGAGCACTTGGTTAACTAAATATTTTTATGAAGTCTGACATTATTGGTACACATATACACATCAGGCAGACTGTCCCTGTTGACAGGTGAAGCTATAAGCGGAACGGTTACACATGTCCAAAATACTTCTTTGCCTTTACGAACTTCCAGTAGCACTAAACTGATCAAACTGTGTACTGTTTAGATGGTTTCTACACTTATTTTCGAATCAAATAGCGTTATCCAATTTATCTTTTTGAGCAACAGAAATTTATTTTAGCATTTATTCTATATCTGTACTTATTTTTCGCGACTTACTTGAGAAGGAGGACGATCTTTCCTAACACTTCCATACCTTACATACTGTAATAAAAAGACTTTTTAAGACCAATCATGATTAACGACAATCGAAATTGTTATCAATACTTAAGGCTTGCAAAGCTTATCACCGTGTTACACCATGATTTTCAACCACTATCTGCAAGCTTTGGAGCACGAACTACTGAATAGCGGTTGGACCAAACATAGTCACTAGCAACATCGAAGTTTTCACTTATAAAGTCGCTCACAGTAGCTCCATAATGAGAGGCGCTCCATTATGTTGCAGTATATAGTTTTATGTAGGTGGATGCAAATGTTCAAAAGATAAACTACTTTATAGTTCTAACAACACTACTTGAAGTATATACGGGTAATTTCCGGAACCGATAGCACCATTAAAAAATAGGAGTTGTTTAGGGCACACCTGACAGTCCTTTGCCCACACCATCACGCCAGAAGAGTTTACCTCTAGCTCCATAGGTAGCAATCACTTTGATTGTCTAGCGTAGTGGTAGTCAGTTGCTAACTTGGTTAGTAAATCGCACCCATGTAAGCTGACTCTAGCAGTACGAGTTTACATTTCTTCTTCTTTCTTTAAAAAAAGAAAAACGGAATGGAAAGTTAACTACAGAGCAGAGTCTATTAGTTTCGCGAATGTGGTGAATCGTACCCATAGACTGATGTCTGTGATTTGCTTGTGGAAGCTTCTTTTCCCATACACCCAACTTGGCAGGATATTTGTGCATTAAATTTAAGTTTTGAAGAGACTGCGTCGGTAGCCCAAAATCTGTTACTAAAAAGAAGAATCTTCATGTTTTATGCAATCCCCTACTAAATCTCAATTACAAGGGTCAAGGAACAGCAAGAACAAGCCTGCGAACGATTTAGAAAATGCTGATAGTGAGACCAAAAATAAGCGTTCTTTACATCAGGTCCTAATTGAAGAATATCAGAACAGGCTTCTGGATTTCGATGAGTTGTACAGATTCTAAGGAGATGCCAACCGCAATTTTTTTAAAAGCGTTCTTTGAAGTGACGAAGCAAGTTTTGAAGTGCATGGCAGAGGCAACGAAGAAAGCCTGCGAAGTTCAGAAGAACGCGAAATCCCGAAGATGGGCTAAAATTTACAGACGCGCGAAATCTGGTACGTACTTTGATGCGAGATGCCTTTAATCGGTTCCACAACGAAACATTGTCTCGAAATTTGGTAGAAAATCCGAAGAAATTCTGGTCGTATGTAAAGTACACAAGCGGCAAGACGCAGTCAATACCTTCGCTGCGCAGTGCCGATGGTACTGTTATCGACGACTGTGCCGCTAAAGCGGAGTTATTGAACGCAGTTTTCCGAAATTCCTTCACCAGGGAAGACGAATGGAATATTCCAGAATTTGAAACACGAACATCTGCTAGAATGACTTTCTTAGAAGTAGATACCTTAGGGGTTGCGAAGAAACTCATATCGCTTGATACGGGCAAGTCTTCAGGTCCAGATTGTATACCGATTAGGTTCCTTTAAGAATACGCTGATACAATAGCTCCCTACTTAGCACTCATATACAACCGCTCGCTCACCGATAGATCTGTATCTACTGATTGGAAAATTACGCAGGTCGCACCAGTGTTTAAGAAGGGTAGAAGGAGTAATCCATCTAACTACAGACCTATATCATTGACGTCGGATTGCAGTAGGGTTTTGGAGCATATACTGTATTCAAACATTATGAATCACCTCGAAGGGAACGATCTATTGATACGTAATCAGCATGGCTTCAGAAAACATCGTTCTTCTGCAACGCAGCTAGCTCTTTATTCGCACGAAGTAATGGCCGCTATCGACAGGGGATCTCAAGTTGATTCCATATTTCTAGATTTCCGGAAAGCTTTTGACAACGTTCCTCACAAGCGACTTCTAATCAAGCTGCGGAGCTATGGGGTATCGTCTCAGTTGTGCCACTGGATTCGTGATTTCCTGTCAGTAAGGTCGCAGTTCGTAGTAATAGACGGTAAATCATCGAGTAAAACTGAAGTGATATTAGGTGTTCCCCAGGGAAGCGTCCTGGGACCTCTGCTGTTCCTGATCTATATAAATGACCTGGGTGACAATCTGAGCAGTTCTCTTAGGTTGTTCGCAGGTGATGCAGTAATTTACCGTCTAGTATGGTCATCCGAAGACCAGTATAAATTGCAATGCGATTTAGAAAAGATTGCTGTATGGTGTGGCAGGTGGCAGTTGACACTAAATAACAAAAAGTGTGAGGTGATCCAAATGAGTTCCAAAAGAAATCCGTTGGAATTCGATTACTCGATAAATAGTACAATTCTTAAGGCTGTTAATTCAACTAAGTACCTGGGTTTTAAAATTACGAACAACTTCAGTTGGAAAGACTACATAGATAATATTGTGGGGATTGCGAGCCAAAGGTTGCGTTTCATTGGCAGGACACTTAGAAGATGCAACAAGTCCACTAAAGAAACAGTTCACACTACACTCGTTCGTCCTCTTTTAGAATATTCCTGCGCGGTGTGGGATCCTTACCGGGTGGGATTGACGAAGGACATCGAAAGGGTGCAAAAAAAGGGCAGCTCGTTTTGTATTATCACGTTATAGGGGAGAGGGTGTGGCAGATATGATACGCGAATTGGGATGGAAGTCATTAAAGCAAAGACGGTTTTCGTCGCGGCGAGATCGTTTTACGAAATTTCAGTCATCAACTTTCTCTTCCGAATGCGAAAATATTTAGTTGAGCCCAACCTACATAGGTAGGAATAGTCATCAAAATAAAATAAGAGAAATCAGAACTCTAACGGAAAGGTTTAGGTGTTCGTTTTTCCCGCACGCTGTTAGGGAGTGGAATAGTAGAGAGATAGTATGACTGTGGTTCGATGAAACCTCTGCCAAGCACTTAAATGTGAATTGCAGAGTAGTCATGTAGATGTAGATGTAGACGCTTCTAGCAGTGTTGCTAGAATAGCAAAATAGTCGAGCTTTTAAACATTTGCATCTAGTTAACGAAATCTTAGTACAGCAATATGAAGGAGCTGTGAGACACTTTCTAAGTGAAAAATCTGTTGAATGGATAGGCAGACAGGGTATTATTGAGTGGCCTCCACGATTCCGAGATATCAATCCCCTAGATTTATAAATCTAGGGTGTACTAAGATTGTCGTTTATTGCGTCCAGAGCCGGGATGTTGAGCACTTGAAGGAATTAATTCAGCCAGAATTTAAAATACAGTTGTCCCGGAATATTTGCGACGAAATTTGTAAATCAGTGTTGCAAGGGTGCGACGTTTGCTTCGAACAGCGCGGAAACCATTTAGGCATTTTCATAAAGTTATTGTACTTTACATCTATTTCTGTGTTGATAATATGTTCTTACTTTTATTTTTTCGGTATTATTACAAGGAACGCATTTTTGACAACTGGGTTATGACCCGCATTGTCTTTCAATTAATGGTACGCTCATAAGTCGTTGGTTTGAAATGTGCACATTCAGTAACAGGTGGCACAAGTAATGGTGTACTGTAGGCATTGATAGCTAGACTGAAAGCACTGCCGTAGAGTGCCCACTTGTGTCACCAGAATGGCAAATGCTGGAGGTCGTGGGTACAGACTCTTCCGGTACCGCGGCGGACGCAGAATCAAGAAAGCCGCCTCAACAAAACATTTTTATTGTTCGGCGTCTTCGATGCCTGCGGCCAGGTGCTGATCGTGGTTGTCAACAACGAGTGAGACCGCTGAGGCAAAGAATTGCTGATTGGGGTAGCGGCAGCTGGCGTAATTGCTGATGCAAGACAGGCGGTCAGCTCCACGCACAGTGTAAACTTACAGCTCAAGGCGTTTGATACAGTTCCCTACAGTCGTTTAGTGAACCAAGTAAGAGCATACGGACTATCAGAGCAATAGTGTGATTGGATAGAAGAGTTACTAAATAACAGAACGCAGCATGTCATTCTCAATGTAGAAAACACTACTGAAGTAAGAGTGATTTCAGATGCGCCGCAGGGAGTGTCGTAGGACCATTGCTAACCACAATATATCTAAATGACCTTGTGGATAACACCGGAAGTTCACTGAGGCTTTTTGTGGATGATGCTGTAGTATAACAAGAGGTTGTAACAATGGAAGATTGTACTGAAACGCAGGAGGATCTGCAACGAATTGACGCATGGTGCCGGGAATGGCAATTGAATCTCAATGTAGACAAATGTAATGTACTGCGAGTACATAGAAAGAAAGATCCTATATCATTTAGCTACAATATAGCAGATCAGCAACTGGAAGCCGTTAATTCCATAGATTACCTAGGAGTAGGCATTAGAAGTGATCTAAAATGTAATGACTATATAAAATTAATCGTCGGTAAAGTAGATGCCAGACTGAGATTCATTGGAAGAATCCGAAGGAAATGCAGTCCGAAAACAAAGGAAGTGGATTACAGTACACTTGTTCGCCCACTGCTTGAATACTGCTCACCGGTGTGGGATCCGTATCGGATAAGGTAGATAGAAGAGGTTGAGAAGACTCAACGGAGAGCAGCGCGCTTCGTTACAGGATCATTTAGTAATCGCGAAAGCGTTACGGAGATGATAGGTAAACTCCAGTGGAAGACTGCAGGAGAGACGCTCAGTAGCACGGTAGGGGATTTTGTTGAAGTTTCGAGAACATACCTTCACCAAGGAGTCAAGCAGTATATTGCTCCCTCCTACGTATATCACGCGAAGAGACCATGAGGATAAAATCAGAGAGCTTAGAGCTCACACAGAGGCATAACGACAATCTTTCTTTCCACGAACAATACGAAACTGGAATAGAAGGGAGAACCGATACAGGTAGTCAAAGTACCCTCCGCCACACACCGTCAGGTGGCTTGTGGAGTATGGATGCAGATGTAGATGTAAATGAACTAGCGTACACTGACAATGGCCCGATAAGGCTGGTGGGGGCAGTCAGACACCCTGAGTCGAACGTAGGTCTCTTAAATGGTGTCTTGAGTGTCCGTACCTCAGTGAAACTAGTATGAAGCCAGGAAACCTCACGGCTAGCTGACATCTCGTACACCATCGGCTTCAGCTTGTAGCTGAAGTTCTCGATGGCCACACCTCCGACAGATAACTGGGGTGGAGACCGTGCCGGGCGACTACCACGGCGCCGATGGAAATGCTGTTACCGTCTGATCTGAGAGTTATTGTTGTTGTTGTTGTGGTGTCCAGTCCTAATACTGCTCTGAAGCAGCTCTCCATGTTACATTTGTGCAAGCCGCTTCATCTACTGCAACCTGCATCTTTCTGAATTTCGTTTCTGTATTCATCTCGTCGTCTCCCCCTATAACTTTTACCTCCACACTTCCCTCCAGCACTAAATTCGTGTCCCTTGATGTCCCAGAATCTCTCCTGTCAACCGATCCCTTCTGCTAGTCCGGCTGTGGGCCAAATTTGTTTCCTTGTAATAGTTTTTCCATTATTCTGTAAGGAATTCGTCTTAGTATTTTGCAACAATGATTTATTAAACTGATCGTCCGTAATTTCGCACCTGTCAGTATCTAGTTTCAATCCAATTGCAGTTATTATATTCTTACTGTTGTCTGCGAATATTACGCCTGTCTCATACATGTTTCATACCAGATGCAAGAAATTTGTCATGGCTCTCACAAGGATATCAATAGTTCTAACGGAATGTTGTGTATTACCGGGGCCTTGTTTCGACTTTGGTTTTTCAGTGCTCTGTCACTCTCTTCCCACAGCGACATGTCTCCCATCTCATTATGTACATCCTCTACCAGTTGTATAACTCTCTCTTTGTCTACCTTGTATTAACGCTCTGTGTCATGCACAGTGGCACCCTACGTCTTGGAGTAGCGTCTTTGATTCATAATCAAAAGCGGATTCGGATCCGGCTTCGAATCCCGACACTTAAATTTTGATTAATAATCAGCATTGGCGGCAGAAAACTCCCGGCATAAGAAGTCACTTTCGTTCTTCCACCGGCGGTTTCAGGGCATCTTAGGGTGGGAAACGGCCCCTAAAGGCGGAAGAATCTACAAAGATCAACGGCATGAGGATGCAGAAGGCAATGGAAACCACTGCATTAAAAGACACGTAATGATACCCACAGGACAGGTGGCCTGTAATTGAAGAAGTGTCATGATGATCTCTCCTCTAAGAAAATATTCTGGAATAGTCCCCCATCTGGATCTCCGGGAAGGGACTGCCAAGGGGGAGGTTACCATTAGAAAAAGATTTAATAATCAACGAAATAATAACGTCCTGATAGTCGGGGCGTGGAATGACAGTAGCTAAACGTGGTATGGAAACTAGAAAATCTGAAAATGCTCAATCTAGATATAGTAGGTGACGGTGAAGTGAAGTGGAAAGAAAACAAGGATTTCTGGTCAGACGAATATAAGGTAATAAAAACAGCAGAAGAACATGGTACAACGGAAGTACGATTCGTTATGAATAGGAAGTTAGCGCGGAGAGTGTGTTACTGTGAAAACTTCATCGATAGCGTTGTTTGTATCAGATTCGACAGCAAACCACAGCGACAACGGTAGTTCAGGTATATACGTCGACGTCGCAACCTGGAGAGATAGAGAAAGTATATGAGGATCTTCAAAGGATAATACAGTATATAAAGGTAGATGAAAATATAATAGTCATGGGAGACTGGAATGCAGTTTTAAGGGAAGGAGCAGAAGAATAGGTTACAGGAGAATATGGGCTTGGGACAAGAAAGGGGACAGGAGAAAGACTGAGTTCTGCAACAAGTTTCAGTTAGTAATAGCGAATACTCTGTTCAAGAATCAAAAGAGGAGGAGGTATATTTGGAAAAGGGCGGGTGATACGGGAATATAGACAGAGATTCCGAAACCAGATACTGGATTGTAATGCTTACCCAGGAGCAGACACAGGCTCAGATCACAATATAATAGCTATGAAGATTAGGCTGCAGTTTGAGGCATTAGTCAGGAAGAATCAATCCGCAAAGACGTGGGTACGGAAGCACTAAGGAATGACGAGATACGTTTGAGGTTCTCTAAGACTATAGATACAACAATAAGGAATAACTCAGTAGGCAGTACCTCTAAAAATGGCCATCACAGAAGTTGTCAAGAAAAACATAGGTACAAAGAAGGTAACTGCAAAGAAACGTTGGGTTACAGAAGAAATGCTTCAGTTTATCGATGAAATGAGGAAGTACAAAAATACTCCGGGAAATTCAGGAACAGAGAAATACAAGTAGCTGAGGACTGAAATAAATAGGAAGTGCAGCGAAGCTAAGAGGAAATGGCTGCATGAAAAATGTGAAGAACGAAAAAGAAATGGTTGTCGGTATGAGTGACTGCATACAGGAACGTAAAAACTACCTTCGATGGCATTAAAATCAAGGGTGATAATATTAAGAGCGATACGGGAATTCCACTGTTAAATGCAGAGGAGAGAGCAGACAAATGGAAAGAATACATTGAGTGCCTCTATAATGGGGAAGATTTGTCTGATGAGATACAAGAAGAAACAAGAGTCGATTTAGAAGAGCTAGGGGACCCAATGTTAGAATCAGAATTTAAACGAGCTCTGGAGGACTTAAGATAAAATGAGGCAGAAAGGATAGATAACATTCCATCAGAATTTCTAAAATCGTTGGGGAAGTGGCAACGTAACGACTATTCACATTGGTGTATAGAATTTATGAGTCTCGTGACATTATATCTGCCTTTCGGAAAAACATCATCGACACAATTCCGAAGATGACAAGAGCTGAGAAGTGCGAGAGTTATCGCACAATCAGCTTAACAGCTCATGCATCCAAGTTGCTGACAAGAAAAATATACAGAAGAATGGTAAAGAAAATTGAGGATGCGGTACATGGCGATCACTTTGGCTTTAGGAAAGGTAAAGGTACGAGAGAGGCGATTCTGCCGTTGAGATTAATAATGGAAGCACGCCCAAAGAAAAATCAAGACAAGTTCATAGGATTTGTCGACCTAGAAAAATCGTTAGACAATGTAAAATGGTGCAAGATGTTCAAAATTCTGGGAAAAATAGGGGTAAGCTATAGGGAATGCCGACTCATATACAACATGTACAACAGCTAAGAGGGAATAGTGAGAGTGGATGACCAAGAACGAAGTGCTCACATTGAAAAAGGTGTAAGACAAGGATGTAGTCTTTCGGCGCTACTGTTCAATATCTACATCGAGGGAGCAAAGATGGAAATAAGAGAAAGGTTCAGGAGTGGAACTGAAATTCAAGGAGAAATGATATCAATGATACCATTCTTTGAAGACGTTGAAAGGCTGAGTGAAAATGAAGAAGAATTACATCATATACTGAATGGAATGAACAGTCTAAGGAGTGCAGAATATGGATTGAGAGGAAATCGAAGAAGGACGTAGGTAATGAGAAGTAGTAGAAATGAGAACAGAGAGAGACTTAATATCAGGATCGATGGTCACGAAGTAGATGGAAAAGAAAATGCCATGTGGTTAGGGCCTCTCGTAGGGTAGACCGTTCGCCTGGTGCAAGTCTTTCAAGTGGACACCACTTCGGCGACTTGTGTGTCGATGGGGGTGAAATGATGATGATAAGGACAACTCAAAACCCAGTCTCTTAGCTGAAGAAATCTGCGACCCAGCCGGAAATCGAACCCGGGATGTTAGGTACGACATTTCGTCGCACTGACCAATCAGCTAACAGGGGCGGACAAGAAGTAGATGAAGTTACGGAATTCTGCTACCTAGGGAGTAAAACAACCAGTGACGGACGGACCAAGGAGGACATCAAAAGGAGAGTGGCAGTGGCAAAAGTTCATTCCTGGCCAAGAGAAGTCTATTAACATTAAATATCTGCTTTAATTTGAGTAAGAAATTTTTGAGAATGTACGTCCTGAATACAGCACGGAAGTGAATCGAAGCATTTAAGACGTGGTGTTACAGACAAATGTTGAAAGGAATGGGGAGGTTCTGTGCAGAATCATAGAGGGAAGGAATATGTGGAAAACACTGATAAAGAGAAGATAAAGACATGAAGGGATGATTTCCATGGTACTGGAGGGAGCTGTAGAAGGCAAAAACTGCAGAGGATGACAGAAATTGGAATACGTGCAGCTAGTAATTGAGGGCGTAGGTTGCAAGTAATATTCTGAGATGAAGGGGTTAGCACAGCATAGAAATTCGCTGCGGGCCGCATCACACCAGTCAAAAGACTGATGACCCAAAAAAAAAGAAGAAATACTGCTTCCATCTTTCAGCTTTCGCTTCTTTGCTGAGTACCGGTTATTCTGCTGGGATCTTGAGATTCATACAGCTGCTTCTCTGCTGTCCAAAGTCCTCTTCAGTTATCTTGTACACAGTAACTATCCTTCTTCTAGTAAAATGTGCATCTAATCCGTTACATATGTCCTCTAGCCACGTTTTGCACTTCCTGTCAGACGTTGCACCGGTTCATTTTTCAAATTTTTTCTTTCAGCAACTAAGATCAATATCACCTGTGTTAGGGAAGGATTTCTACTATGGCTTGTCTTATTACCTATTTGATCCTCTGCAACTTCGTCTTTTAAAGCTGCCTATTCGTGTTCTACTATATTCCTTTCCCCTGTTCTCATCATCCGTGGTCTTATGACCTTCAAACTTTCAATAATATCAGGTTCATTCAACTTATCTTGGTCTCGTTTCCTTAATTTCCTACCTTCCTCCAATTTCTTCAGCTTTGATCTATCGTTCATAGCCAATAAATTGTGGTCAAAGCCCACATCCGCACCTGAAAATGTCTTAAAATGTAAAATCTGGTTGCGAAATCTCTGCCTTACCACTATATAATCAATCTGAAACCTTTCGGTGTATCCAGATCCCTTCGACATATACAACCTTTCTTCATGATTCTTAAACCATGTGTTAGCGATGATTAAATTAGTATTCTATCTAAAAGTCTACTAAGCGGCTTCCTCTTTCATTCCTTTATCCTAGGCTATATTCAGCTACTATTTTTCCTTATCTTCCTTTTCCTACTATCGAATTCCATTCCCCCATCGCAATTAAATTTGTCTCCTTTAACTATCTGAATATTTTCTTTTATCTGATTATACTTTTCTTCAGTCTCTTCAACATCTGCGGAGCTAATTCGCTTATAAACTTGTACTACTTTCGCGGGTACTTTCTTTGTGTCTGTCTTGGCTACAGTAATTTGTTCAGTATGCTATTCAAAGGCCCAGAAGGCCACTTTTTTTGAAACCTCTTGATTTCTCCCCTTTGCGACGCAGAAGTGTGAGATTTGACCCAAACTCTCCAGTCTTCCTTTGTAATGGTGCAACAGAGTGTCACCCTGTGACACCACCTTCGGACTCTTCACCGCTTCAAACGGGAAGGCATCGAAACATGCCAAAAAGCAGACCATATCGCAGAGGTTCATGTGAAGTGTAAGACGAGTTAATGATGCCACACAGGGTACACTAAACTTCACCACAGTGGTGCCCAACGCCACCGTAGATGTGTCACACGAAACGAACGTCGTCACGCTACCCCTCCCCCCCCTTCCTGTCCCATCCACATATCATCTCCTCTCGTCACACCTCTGCGACAGAGGTGAAAACATCGACACCCAGCACAGAAATCACGTGGTTTTGTTATGAGTGGCCGAGACCCACTGCCACTGACATACAACACGAAAAGGGCTGAAGAGTTAGCGTATGAGACGTACATGTTGTTTGGGGATTTCATCTAAAATTCGGAAACAATAGTATGAAAATCGAAGTGCAACCTAACGATGTTCCGGACAATTTTTTACGCTGCTAACAGCCACCAGACGGTTAATATCCTCTTTGAGGGCATGGATGGGTTGCGAACCCTTTGAACGTGATCTGACCTCTTTGGAGTGTAGCGCGACCGCACTTTTAGCTCTGCTATACGTGGTGGAGCCATCGGGGACCTTCTGGAACTATTCGACGAAATACGGACGTTATCCAAAGCAGCAAAGGCTTTTTATGTTTTCATTTCACGTGAATTCAGGGGAGAGAAGTTCGAGAAGGAGAGATGACACTGACATATGTGTCAATAAAACTGCAAGGGTTTCCTCTAAGACCCCTGTTTGCTACCATCTTCGTACCTTTGTTGAGCACTTGAAAAATGTGTCGGTACAGAGACAAGCCTTCACCGATTCACTCTAAACCATCCAGCTAAATGGCACTACGCTACTGCTCTAGCAGTTGCTTGTGGACATGAAATGTCTGAGGGCAGTCGAATGGGTTGCCTGTCGATAGGCACTTATGAATCACTCAGTGGATGTGTGTGTACAGATACACTTTTAGAGCACTCAACAAAGGTTTCCAGGTAGCACCAATGGTCTTGCCGAATGGAGGAGTCTTAGAGGGAGTCTTTGCCGTTACCTATGATGCCACAGCCGTCTCCGCTGTCTTCCCTTCCCTCCCTGCTCCCTACCACGCCCCCCCCCCCCCCCTCCGCACCATGTCAGGACATGAAACTGGAGGGCTGGAAAAGTATAAAAAGCTTTTGCTGCTCGGATCCTTTTCAGATTTCATCGCATGATTTTGATCAATTTCTAGTAGAAGGCTACCGGCAACTTCGAATAAAATTTCACACTTCTGCCTCGCAGGAAGTGACCGTTTTAATTCTTTTGCACAAAGTATTTATAGTCTGTCAATACAGGTGCGTAGCCAGATAGTGCACAGTGAAACGTTACTTTATGCTGCAGCATCTAGCAGTCTACTGCTTCGGTCTACTGCCGCATTGCAGAATGCTGCACGAGCATTACTACAGGGGCTGTCAAAAAGCTATTATGCTTGGGGCTGGCATCGATAATCTGTCGTTGGCTACTGTGGCCTGCCCTTTCCCGATGTCACAAAAATGTGAATAGAAAAATATGATATAGGAACCAGCATTACAGATATTACATCTGTATCTTTCTTCCTAGCGTATTTCATCAGTGTATATATCGTTTACTAAGAAGTGGTGACAAGAAGAGAGAGCAATGGTCTTACCAGAAATACTAGTTCGATAATGGATTTGGGAATTAATGATTGTAATATAATTTAGCTCAAATGGGAGGATCAGATTTAAAAGAAGCATATTTCTTCCGCAAACGTGTATGTGCGTGGGACTGGCTGTAAGAATGTAATGTGAGACAATATTAGCAATTGTTTAACGAGAGGATTCCTTGACCATGTTATTTGAAACTGATTAAAGACAGTATAATTTTCAGGCATCGGACTTTAAAATCCCCGAAATAAACGTTCGAGAAGAAAGGGTTCTTAGATATTATGGCTATGCAGTTTGCAATAACAGCATTAACAATTTCTGGTGGTGAAATCTCTTTGTTAGCCGGCCGGAGTGGCCGTGCGGTTCTGGGCGCTACAGTCCGGAGCCTAGCGGCCGCTACGGTCGCAGATTCGAATCCTGCCTTGGGCATGGATGTGTGTGATGTCCTTAGGTTAGTTAGGTTTAATTAGTTCTAAGTTCTAGGCGACTGATGACCAAAGCAGTTAAGTCGCATAGTGCTCAGAGTCATTTGAACCAAATCTCTTTGTTATCGGCATATCGTAACACTCCCACAGACAATCTAAAGCAGTAATGAGAAGCATGGATAATTATTTAATATAGTAACAGTTGAGATTAATTAAATTATTAGAGCAACTGATGAATTAACATAAATATACTTTACGGTATTTACGTAAATGTAACACATTACATATTGTTGCCGCACCTGTAATGGAAAGGGCGTAACTAGAGGTAAAACCGAACTGTGCTTCCTTCTCGGCAACGAAGGAGACGTAAAAACATCATTCATTTATTTAAACAAAATGCGTCAGAGGGAGTAGTTAAAGGTTCTTAAACGCAGCTCATCGCTGCTTTATCGATAAGTGGTGTTACAGTATCATGACTTAAATTATCATCTATCGATTGTTTCTGTCTGTGAAGTCACTAATGAGACCTTGTCCAATAGCTCATACACACATTCACTTTCGCACTTCGTTCATGAAGTTGCTTTTGCCGACATATGAAACCATGTTCGCCATGTAGGGACACAGGTTCCTGCAAAGCTGTGAAAACCGTAACTGGGTAACTACTAAGTTATAGAGTATTTTGAAAAAAAAATGACCATACACTTATCTTTCACCATGGATAGCGTCAACGATGGTTGAGTAATACTCAGATCTCTAATAGGAAGGCGGACGCCTTGGTCTTAGGCCCACGTTTGTCGTGTTCGTGGAAGTATTTCATTTACCATACACAGATGTTTTCTTCGTTAAATTCACGAAATTCTACCGCCTATTTCATTTCAAGCTCTGGTACCAGTAGAGCTCTATTATTGCGGAAATCGATCTCGACATATGCCAGCATACATTTGATAACTTCCTTTTTCAGCATCCTGTGTAATGTTGCATTGTATATAGGAGAATGTCATCAGTTCTTGCATTACTGGTTTGCTCCATTTTTTTGTTTTTTTGTTTTAAGCCACTCCCCATTCTCCTTTTCCTCATCGCCTTCGGCTTTTCTTTGTATAGTGTTACTCTAAATACCATGATAAGTATGTTGCCCATTTCTTTCAGTAAGACTTGTATATCTTCTTTACAATAGACCAGGAATGTTATGTGTTCTAGCAGCTTTAGCATTAGTATCCCTGCGACGAACATTATTTTTCCCATTGTTAGCATCAAGAAAGCAACTAGTATTCTCCATGTGGGAATCGGGTTTGCTGACTATTCTCAAGTTTTGTCTGTATAAAGCTTGCTTCTGTCTTACAGCTCTGCTGTTTTCAATGTGGAAGCTGCGGATTTTAAAACCAAGTCCGTTTTCTTTACTGCTATCTAACGCAGCAGTTTCTTAACTAACAGATAAATGTCTTAGCTAACAGCCCGCCTAGAAGATTTTCCTCTAGAAACTTTAACTTCCACTCTAAAAATACGTAAAATATTAATAGTACATTCTAATCAAAACCAATCTTTGCTTCATATCCATGATTTGACAACGACCTTCTTGAAGTTGACAAAAGCTACGATAGTGCTAACTAAAGCAAACGTGAAGAAAAATAGTCGTTAATTTTTCGTGTACATCTGAAAAATCAAGAGTATCAGTTACAAAAGCTATGTAATTGCTACCAACAATTAGATGTTAGAGGCCTTCTTTTTCAATAGCAGTCCTGAACACCACGCTCCGAAATTACAGCCGTACTTTACATCGCTACTGAATGTTGCGACCATACGGACGCGATAGCTATTGGGTGTCCATTAGGACATCAAAAGCCAGAGAGGAAATTCCGTCAACCCACATCTCATCTGACTACTGTAGATGAAAGGTTTCCATTACCTGATTAATCCAGTTCCTGGCAGGAATGGTTTACAAGGAACATTACTGAGTTTAAAAGGAATTCCTGAAATGTCCCTCTGTAGCGCAACACGTAACGCTATAAGCTGCCAAGTTGTTTACTCACCCATCGATCATTTCGCAATGATTCTAGATATTTCAGCTTAATACAGTAAAATGCACTTAGAAGTTAACAGGCTTTCCGGCTTATAGTTACTTACAGGTCTAACTGATGTTACCGTATTTCATACCCAGTCAGTACAAACAATGCACTCGTCGCACACCACACACACAAACACACACACACACACACACACACACACACACACACAACGACGCGGATAGCATCAGGACCATGATGACACTGCAGTGATCCGCTCCGATATCGAGAAAATGCTTTAAAGCAGTTTGTTAACGTTTTATCGTTTTCTGCATGTATTCCGTTTCTGTCTGCCTTTCATTAATTACACTTCACATCTTTGTTATTTCTATTATTATTTCGAGTACCGGCGAATGCCATTAAATAGACACCTAACAGCATTTTTATTACGTTATGTTACTAGCAGCATAACCTATTACGACATGTACAATGGCAGGTAAGGAAAATACTAACACTTTTTTATTACGAGAAAATCTGCTGCTTTACTGCCGAGTATGTTAACGACTTGAGAGACTCATAATGGACAACAGGTTGAACCATCATTCGAAAAGGTGACCCAGAGGGAACTTACAATCATGTTTTAAATATGTCATTGTGTAGGAATAAGAAAATCAATGAAGTTCGAAGAGATTAATGTATTTAGCAAATTTTGCTTTGTAAGACTACAGACGTTTTCAATATGGATTACAAAATCTTTGAAAGAGTAAAAAAAAATGAAATATATTGGAGCAGCATTCAGTGAAAGGAATGTGACAGTTCAGAAAATAATGGCAAGAATTAAAGCAGGATTTGGGTCAGATTTTGCACTCAAAAAGCTGCTCAGTTCCCGGACTCTACCGAGATCCTAGCAGATTATGGTCCACAGAACTGTAATGCAAACTAAAGTCCTATCCGAAGCAGAGACCTGGACTTTGGGAGAAAAGATACAATGAAAACTCCCTGAATTTGAGAATCCTTTTCTGAGATAGATTTTTCGATCACTGATGGTTGGATACCATAAAGGAGAAATGGAAAATCGTGAATTGCTGGGGTTGTACAAATCACTGGTCATTGTGGCTGTGATTAGAGAGAGAGGACTGAAGTGGTATGGGCACGTAATGCGTATAGGCTCGATCACCAGGCAGGTGTGGAACAAGACATCAGAGGCGAGACACCGAGTGGAGGAACACGACGTAGCTCAACTGACGGGATCGGAGAGGATGAGAGTTTGGTGAGACTTGCTGGGGAGGAGTACATGGACAGCAGTAAATGAAGGGGGTTGTTTGGCAAGACCAAAGACCGAATATAGTTTGTTTGGTCAACCTGGTAAGTAAGTAAATAAATCATCACGAAAACTAACGATAACTTTTACGTTGTATGTAGAAGAGAAGTGTAATTTCACTTCACTTCTTTTTCTACTTGCCTTGGCTGTTCTGAAAAGGTAAAATATTTAGTGCTCACAACTACTTTAGGCAATACTGACGCCAGACTGAATTAATCGGAGTCAAACAGTAATTATATTACTTATGGCTTTTATACGGGAAGAATTCATTGAATAGGAGTTCTGTACAGTCTCTTGGAACTGTCTTCAAATGTACACTGAGGCGTCGAAGGTCATGGGATACCGATACGCACATGAACAGATGGCGGTAGTATCGCATAGACAAAATATAAAACGAATGCACATGGCGGTGTTCTCATTTATACTCCAGTTATTCACGTGAAAACATTTCCTACTTTATCACGGCCTCTCAATAGGAATTAACAGACTTTGAACGCGGAATGGTAGTTCGAGCTCGGCTCACAGCACATTCCATTTGGAAAATATTTAGGGATTTCTGTATTTCGCGATGCACAGGGTCAAGAGTGAGTCGAGAATACCATACTTCTGACATTACCGCTCACCATTGATAAGGAAGTGACTGACA
The DNA here is from genome assembly GCF_023897955.1 of Schistocerca gregaria. Classification (NCBI taxonomy): domain Eukaryota; kingdom Metazoa; phylum Arthropoda; class Insecta; order Orthoptera; family Acrididae; genus Schistocerca; species Schistocerca gregaria. The sequence continues at coordinate 786,568,295 of NC_064921.1, read as the reverse complement.
GCCTCCATTTAACGGCCGAGAACAGCGGCGTTTACCGAGTGGTGTCAGTGCTAACATACAACCAATACTGCTTGAAGTAATAGCGGAACTCAGTCTGAGACGTACGACGAACTCATCTGTTAGGACAGTACGGGGAAATTTGGCGTCAATGGACTACGGAAGCAGACGACCGATGCGAGTACCGTTGCTAACAGCACGACATCACCTGCCGCGCCTCTGCTGGGCTCGCGAGCCTATGAGTTGGACCATAGACGATTGGGAAACCCTGGTCTGGTCAAATGAGTCCTGATTTCAGTTGGTAAGGGCTGATGGTAAGGTTCCAATGGCCGCAGTCCCTACGAGCCGTGGACCCAAGTTATCAATTAGGCACTACCCAAAATGATGGTGGCTCCACAATGGTGTGGACTATATTTGCATAGAATGGACTGGGTCCTCTGAATATTTGGCTGCTAAGAGACCGTATGTAGCCACTCATGGACGTCAAGTTCCCGATCAAGGATGAAATTTTTATGAATGACAAGGTGCCATGTTACCTGGCGACAATTGTTCGCTTCTGGTTTCAAGATAATTTTGAACAATACGAGCAAATTGTTTGGCCACTCAGATCGCCCGACATGTATCCCATCGAACACATATGGTACATAATCGAGAAGTCAGTTCGCGCACAAAATCCCGCACCGGCAGTTCTTTAGCAGTTGTGGGCAGCTGTAGAGGCGATGTGGCTCAATGTTTCTGCAACGGCGTTCCAGAGACTTGTTGAATCCATGTCACATCGTGCTTGCTGCCTTACGTAAGAAAAGGAGGTACAACTTCAAATTAAGAGGTATCCCATGACTTTTCTCATCGCATTGTAAGCCGCCTATGAACTATGATTCCATGTACACGACTTAGGACACACACAAATAGGGATAGTTACCTTCTAATCTAAAAGAGTAAGTAAACGTTCATACTTTTATATCAGGTGGAAAAATGATTTAACATGCACTCCCTATTGTACTTTCAAAGCTGTTTTATTATTTTGTACCGAACTGCCATTGAGATTGTATCTGGCACAAATAGCCATGATTTTAAGATCTTGTAAATATCACTTGCTCGTAACTTCGAGATATCTGTGTGAAGTAAATAACACAAAGGTTGAGATGGAACAATTTTTAGATAAAAATTTACAGTACCTGTAATATATTCACTGGTTTTGTTTTGAGAGGTATACCACATTATGTACAATTTATTATGTGTCTAAAGTTTTTGGACTTTCGTTATGTTAAGGCATACAATGCGCACAGGGCGACTTGGAGTTAACTCTCCGATGTCAAAGGTAATAATAACTGCAGGAAAGACGTCCAGAACACAGTTATACATAGGAAATACTGAGCTGCTGTCATATTTACATTATTTTTCGTTATGAGTTGCCCCCAACATCTTTTTCTCAAATGGTGACAACAGAAGGTTACTACATACGGTGAAAAACTGGTTATATTAAAGAGATAGTTACCAATATTCACTTCACTTGTGACTCCGGTCAGCTGTAGTCCAATGGTTTTATGATGGAAGAAAGAAGCTGCTGGACACTTCGCTTCTGATTACAGGGAATTTCATTGAAATGTAGCGTGTTTTTGGCTTTGACCAGACAGTTACACGTAATACTACTACGAGTGGCTAAAAGTATAAAAAAGAAGAATAATAGCTAATTCACACAGTTTCACTGACTACGACGAACTGAATTCGATTCTATTTTTACTTAAAGCACTTTGTTGCTTTACGTTTATCAAGGTAGCCTATGCTTGACAATGAATGTAACTGTGTGTTTATCTCTCATCCCCGCTCTAGAGTTATGCATATTCAAGATCTGTGGCCTGTTATTTCATCAAAAGTCTTCCCCACAAACAGAGCGGAAGGGAAGAGCCTGCGGGTGATATTTTCAGCCTCAGTCTCCTTTATGAAGTTTTCGTCGCAGTACCGTTGGCTCGCGATTATATTCTTTATCCATCCATATTTTCCCGTCGGATTAACGCGATCGTCAATAGTGAAGAAACGGTTGAGCTTACGGAGATGACAGTAAGTGAACATTTCCAATAACAAACCTTGGGCATGCATCTTCCGTTGATATACGTTGTATATTTTGGGCACGTTCTGGAACGAAAGAGAAGTTTAAACTTTTTATTAATCCTTTAACGAAAAGAATGCGTTCTCCAACCAGTGTCTTTTAATTGTTCTTTGAAGCGTCTACGTATTGGTCATTCCACAGACGACAAATAGCTGCTTTTCTCATGTGTCATGGCTTTGAGCATCTCTTGAATTATTCGTTTGTAAACTTTAATTGATTTTGTGTAGTATCCTTTCCCTTCAACACTGAGTGAATCATGCTCTATTAAAAAAAAGTGTTCATTCCGATAGTATTCGTGAATAATCCTTAGTTTTCTGATATGTCCCTCAAATTTGCTAACTCTCAGTCCTGTTAGTTGGATAAAACATATGACGTTCTTTTGACCTGTTGATGACAAGTCCTTTGATGTTGTGCAAGTATATTAGAATATTACGAAATGGTTAAATCGGCCTATTATAATATGTAATAATGTGCAGTCTGACAAAGAGTTGCAGATCTGGCGCATGTAGAATACACATGAGATAGGATTAGTGTTGTTCGTGTTTGGTTTTGTTACCATACCTGGTAGTACGTATGAAAGACACGAACAGTGACAGATGATGAGTCGTCATTGTGAAGGACGTGGAGCCACTGTGTACTCATGAGACAGCAGTATCAGCACACTACAGAGCTTGAAAGGGGCCCTTTGTGGGTCGACATTTGGCCAGCAAGTCAAATTATGCAGTAACCAGATTTCTTAGTTATTTGGATGTGACAGTATGGGAACGTGAGGGCAGACATACCCATCATCAAGGTACTGGTCTACTACGCCTGACCACCACAAGAGGGAATAGCCGTTGTGCCCCTACAACTTCACTACCCTTTCACATCTGGACTTGGAATCCGAGAACAAGTAATGTACACGCTGCAACATTCTGTCAAACGACACTATTGCACAAAGGCTAGCAGCAGCCGGTCTGGGGAACTGCCGTCCCATCCGTAGTCTGTCGTTAACACAACAACACAAACGCTTTCGTTTGGAGTGGAGGTGTGATCAGGAAGCACGGATAACTGTTTATGAATGGGGTCGCATTATGTTCAGCTATGAATCGCGGCTCTGCACTACGCCGGAAGACCATTATCGGCCGGTATTACTCCTGGCCTCAAGGTCTCGGAAGCCACTGGGTATGACTTTTGAACATGGCTGGTAGTGATTGAGCAACTCTGAGGGAACAAATGTACGTCACTCACATCGTACGTCCTTATGTTTTGTGATCTGTGTAAATATAAATCATGTAGACTACCCTTAACGGTAGTTTAGTACGAATTACTAAGTAAATACGTGTACTGTGGTCATTTTGGGCTTAGTATTAAAGGTTTCACTTTTCTTCATGCAATATTCTAGAAAATGTGGGAAGATCGTGCAGTCTATTTGTTGTATTTTTTTTTACTTTTCGCCGCAGGAAACTTAGAGAATCTCCTTTAACCGTTGCTTTATCTTTCCTCCAGTTTAGGTAGAGCAAATCCCTTTATCATTTACCTAACATTTCCGAAAAGTACTTAAAATTGTATGATGCTTGGTCAGAAACTTCCCATTAATAGTTTGGTTACATATAGCTGCCTACAAGTCTAATTTTTGTAAACGTGTTTTCATGGTTATTGGTAGTTTTATTGACTCACTCTTATTAAAGTATTATATTTATCACGAGTCAAAAGTGCCTGACTAGACCATAGAATTCTTAAGTCTGGTGTTTCGTGTGATGTGCGTTGTAGTTTCTTTTTAATTTGGCAGAATGTGGTGACATGGGGAATGGGGAAGTAAATGAGGCTGTTCAGTGGTTTTGTATGATATGTAGTACAGATAGAAGGACTGTAAAACAGGAGGGGAAAGTTGCCGCCATTCAGGCAGAATTAGACAAGGCTAGGTAATATCTGGACAAGTTGAAAGGGTGAAAGAGTAAAGAGAGGAGAGGGGTGGGGGATTGGCAACAGACAATAGGAGTAACAGTCTTAGTACTACGTTTAACAGCTTTGTGGCTCATGTGAAAAATAAGTTTCGTCTGTTGCTACAGTTAGACACTGATGGGACTGAAGCAGATGCAGGTGTAAACAGTGCACAACAAACTTTCAGCAGTGAACGGAAAAGTAGGAATGCAAGAAAATCAGTAAAGACAAAAAAAGTTTTATTTTAAGTGATTCTCATGGTAGAGGTGCTGACCCACATTATCAACTATGATTAGAATACCAAGTCATCAATTTTTAAAGCCTGGTGCTAGTCTGGAGCACATGGCAGGGGATTTAGGGTCAGTTTGCATAGGCTTCACAAAGGAAGACACCGTGCTTACTGGTGAGGTCCTTATTGACTCCCTCAGAATATGGAAAGATACTAGCTATGAAATGAACCTTAACTGAAAAGGAAAGGATATACTGGCTGGACCAATAGTAGAAAATTCAAGAGAGGGGAGGGAAGGGGGGGAGGTGTAGCACTGCCATGAGCCACAAAATTCTGTTGTTTGCAGGGTTCAAATCACCACAATTTATACAGTATGGAGGACGGAAACAAACCAAGTTTTAAGAGAGGTTAGGGTTGAAACAAACTTTCAGAAAAGAACTAGACAACATAATTCTGGCACACTGCATCAGCAGTTAAAATTGTTGAGCATACAGTACAAATTTTGTTTAAATTCATTTTAACTCAGTTAAAGTGAAATGTCAGTCATATTTATTGCAGCAGAATACTCGAAAATTAAGAACTCCGTTTAATGAACAACACATATCACCTCGTTTGCGAGAGTTCCCGAACCTGTACAGAAAATTGGAATAGAGATAAACATAAACATTATGTCCGCCCTTTTTATTGCTCATGAAAACGACACATTGCATGTTGTACCACCATACAGCGACAACTTCAAGAGTGGTGGCCCAGATTTCTGTACACACCGGTACCTCTAATACCCAGTAGCACGTCCTCTAGCAATGACAGATGCCTATATTCGTCGTGGCATACTGTCCACAAGTTCATTAAGGCAGATTGTCCCTCTCCTCAACCGCAATTCGGCGTAGATCCTCAGAGTGGTTAGTGGGTCACGTCGTCCATAAACAGCCCTTTTCAAACTATCTCAGGCATGTCCGACAGGGTTCATGTCTGGAGAACATTCAGGCCACTCTAGTCGAGTTATGTCGTTGTCCTGAAGGAAGTCATACAGAAGATGTGTACATGGAGGCGCGAACTGTCGTACATGAAGACGAAAGCCTCACCAATATGCTGCCAATATGGTTGCACTATCGATTAGAAGATGGCATTCACGTATCGTACAGCCGTTACGGCGCCTTCCATGACCACCGGCGGAGTACATCAACCCCACATAATGCCGCCCCAAAACACTCGCTGTACGGTGTGTCTAAGGCGTTCAGCCTGACCGGGTCAGTAGATTGTCTGGTTGAAGGCATACGTGACACTCACCAGTGAAGAGAAACTGATGCCAATTCTGAGCGGTTCATTCGGCATGTTGCTGGGGTCATCTGTACCGCGCTACATGGCGTCGTGGTTGCAAAGATGGATCTCGCCATGGGCGTCGGGAGTGAAGTTGCGCATCATGCAGCCTATTGCGCACAGTTTGAGTGGTAACACGACGTCCTATGGCTGCACGAAAAGCATTATTTAAGTTGGTGGCGTTGCTGTCACTGTTCCTCCGAGCCATAATCTTTAGGTAGCGGTCATCCACTGCAGTAGTAGCCCTTGCGCTGCCTGAGCGAGGCATGTCATCGACAGTTTCTGTCTCTAAATCTCCTCCATGTCCGAACAACATCGCTTTGGTTCACTCCGAGACGCCTGGACATTTCCCTTGTATAGAACCCTTCCTGGCACGAAGGAACAATGCGGACGCAATCTAACCTCGGTATTGACTGTCTAGGCATGGTTGAACTAAATACAACACGAGCCATATACCTCCTTCCTGGTGGAATGACTGGAACTAGTCGGCTGTCGAACCCCGTTCGTCTAATAGACGCTGCTCATGCATCGTTGTGTACATCTTTGGGCAGGTTTAGTGACATCTCTGAACAGCCGAAGGGACTGTGTCTGTGGCACAATATCGTTAGCATCTCGCTTTTTGTAGAGCAGAAATGGAGAATGGAGGAATTTCCACATTCATAAGAAATTGTAATAAATTTATGAAGAAAGACATTCACAATTTTTTTCTAGAGCAGCATGACGATGTATGTGAAACAGAAGTAAAATTCAGTATAAATCCTTCATAATTATAAGTGTTTACCGAGCAGCTGCAGGTAAATTAACCTATTCATAAGCTGCCATGTGCTCATCCGGCCTATTTAACAACAAACAACGAAGACATAGTTTTCACTGGTGATTTTAATATAGATTTTGTTAAAAACTCTTCCAGCAAGCATTTATTTATTCTGTAACACTCCTTTAACTTAACTCCTATCATCAACTTCACAACTGTGATAGCTAGTTGCTCACAAACAGGTACTGGTAACATCTTAATATAAACGTCTAATGAACAAAATTAAATTATAAAACTAACAGCCGATGGTGTCTCAGGCTTGGACATGCAGTTCCTTTTGTTAAATGTTGACACTGAATGGGATACAAAATCTATTAAATCGAAATTGTAGACGAAACTCTGTAAGCTAAAAATATATTATTTAGGACACTCTACAACGAATGGACTAGGGTGATGTACACAGTGCTCGTGGAGTGAATGAAAACTACGACAGTTTATTAATGAACACTACCTTATTTGAATACTGGTTTCCCCCAAGTCTCACCCAGGTTACGCCGAGGTCTGCAAAGAAGCCAGGGATTACTCACGTAATGAAGATACGTTGTGAAACAAAAACAGATCTCTATCTGTCCGTCAGAGAAAATTCTGAAATTGATGCTACAGCACATTACAAGACATATTGCAAAATATTAAAGATAACTGTATGTACATCAAAGCAAATACGTTACTATAAAAGGTAATTACATCAGGTAACAGAATGAAGACAATATTGGATACAGTGAAGGTGGGCGCTGGTGGAAGCAGTTATGAAGATGTGCAGATAGTGTTAAGTGTGAAGAATACATTCGTAGCTAATGGATGCAGTTCTGAAAACTTCTTAACAAGAGCTTCCATAACCGCTACTGAAGAGATGAGGTTGTCATTTTCAGTAGATGCTGCTGTCAAGTACCTCAGCTCAGTCTTTGCAGAAAACTTCAGTAATAAGAATAAGAGCCCCACTCCACTCTTAAGAGTAATGTCCAACATAATTTTTTAAAAATCAACCAACTCTATCGGTAACGATAAAATATCAGTAAAATTAGAGAGTGTGCTTCTGAGATTATTAACATATGAAGCTTTCTGTGTAGGCAGGCGTTTATAGTTGGAACATTTCCAGAATATCTGAAATATGCTGAAGATACAGAAATATCGTTAAATTTCCTCCTAAGTTCACACTTGCTTGCTTTCTTGAAAATGTGAGGAAATGTAATATACAATCAGTATCTTAACCATTTGGCAGAAAATAATATAATGTCAGTCATAGTTCCGATATCTTTAGAGGGTCTGATACTGAGAAGCTAGACATATAGTTACAATGTAATTAATTGATGGGGCTACAAATTACAGGCTACTGGTACAGTTTATGATCTAACAAAGACATTTCACAGTATAAATCGCAGAACCATCTTCAGCAAATTAGAATGTTAAAGTGTAAAAGAAATGTTGCAAAATGGTTCAGATTCAATATCTCAGCTGGGAACTAATTACATACAGTGTAAACCTTTCCTTGTGTATATCAACGACCTTTCATCTGTAACATTACCTGATGTCAGGTTTCTTTTGTATGAGATGTGCACACATTCCAATAAATTTCAAATCAAATAATGTCTCAGGAAGATGGGTTAATTAAATTTTCATGAACATCAATAAATACTTCCTACTCAATGCCTTGTCACTTAAATTAAAAAAAAAAAAACACTACATGCAGTTCAGAACTTATCAGATGTTTCCCATTAATACAACCCTAAAATGTGATGCCAAAAAGGTAGAAGTTGAAGGTATTAAATTTTTATGATTACAGCTTGAAAATAAATCCAGCTGAGAGAAACACACTTTGTAATGTGTTTGCTCCAGACGTTCCTCCTCTTCTATACACATTTTGAAAACAAAATCAACACAGAAGAAAACAAAACGCACGGAAGAGTGACAACATGAACTTTAGCTAACGCCTCCGAAAGTCTCAAAATGAAGAATTATTCTTAGTGTTTACCTCTACGACCACATAGGGAAAACAACGAATCTTGCATTTCTGACAGACCGTCGTAACTGGCGTCATAATATGTCTGCCGCAGATTCCCACAGGCGCCGTAATATTACTTCATCCGCATGGCAAGTGTTAAATATGACAAGATGAGTGGATGAGAATGTCGGAAGGAATGTTCCGTTATCGGAGCGACGTGAAGAGGCTGTAGCGTTCTGATAGAAGAGATGTGTTTGGAGCTAGTTAAATTTAGAACAACTATCTCGAGTAAAGTAACAGATGAGTTGGGAAAGGGCTGACGAGGATCAAACCCACAAATGAGCGAGCAGAAGACTATGAGACGCGTTCAAGTTGCTGAAATCAGTGGCTGATCTACAAAGAAAATTATTCCCTAGCTTAAGAGAATGCTTTCTGCGACATTGTGGATCCTCGCTCACTGCAGGGGAGTGTGTCGTACCTGGAGGACAGGGTACCTAAGAACACACGATGTTTCCAGCTGTTCGGTGTTTCAATCTACTGGCTGATGTTAGTAATTATAGTCATTGATTACATGAAGAACTGTGCACCAGAGACCACCATACGCATTTTCCGGCATTGTGTACTGTGTCTGATGTTGCGTGTCCGAGGTTGCGTGTTGCGGACCGTTTGTAAATATTACGAATTGTACATATTTAAGTTCTGTGCAATATATCAAAGCTACGTGAAGGATATTTCTAATTCTTGAGCTCAGAGAGTGTAGTTAAGTACTTTTTAAAACTGCGGACGTTGCTTGTGAACAATTAAGCCGTAGTTTCTCGGTTGTGCACCAACTTGTACCTTGAAACACAAGTGGGTCCTCAGTCATGGGACATCTCATATCTGCAAATTAATGCCTTTTCCTTGTCTTGAAAATGGAACTTGGTGTTAGCTGCAAACTTGTAACTTGGTTCTGATAATACTTTTTCCTACCTAACTTCCAGATAGTTATTACTGGTGTAGCACATTAATAATGCAACTTGTAAACTATTAACTACATTATTGGGGTGATTTTCTCGATTCCTGTGCTTATAGATTAGAACAGAATATTTGTTCCTACGTACCCGACCATATTGTAGCTTGGGACAGTTTTCGCTAAGAGACATCCTTTTCCGGAGCAACTTTTGTAATTTCAGAAAAATATAATAAGAGACATAAAGTGAATACTGTCAATTCAAAATAGAATATGAAAATATATTAAATTTTTGCTACAATTTGGCTAGAGGCGGAATTCTGAAAATGGTTCTGACGTACAGCGCAATGCGCTATAGAAGATACAGGATGTAGCAATAATTAAATGATTATTAAAGGAAAGTAGCGGCCTGTACTTGGCTTTCGAAGACGAGTAGCTAAAAAAGAAGAGGAAGGGAGAGTCGCAACGGTGCCCGCTTACGATGAAGATGGAAGTCATTAAAGCGGTTTTCTCATTCCTTGCCATATTGGAGAGATGACAAACAAAGTATTTATAATGAGACGTGGTAATTCTCTGTTTATCACGCAAAACGCTGGTAGCAGATTTAAGCAACAGTTTTCATCAACTTTCGCGTCTTTGGACTCGGAGAATTTCTTTCGATACTCTAAGCGACATTTATGTTCCCTATGTTATTCATCTGCCATCGTCTTAGTTTCCTGCCACATACAAAACTATTTACTCCACATTTGTAGTAAGGATTCCAGTACATTCATTTTTATATTATGTCGGTAGTAGCATAGTGTGTGGTTAGAATGGATCAAATTCTGATTGATATTCTATATTTGTACCATTATAGTCAATTTTTAACCAGCTGCGATGTCAGTGACTGCCATGTGGCACAATTACAACTAATTTATTGAAGAAAAAACTCTTTCAGGATAGGCTGTGCGCAGCATGGAATAAGTACACTACTCTGCCTGAAGAAGACAATTGTATCTCTCACAAGGGGAGGACGAAACGAAATCAAACGTTATCGCTTGAGAGGGTATACCTAGTTGTTTCATTGATTTCAAAACCCAGTCAGTTCTAAAATGTACTTGACAGTATGAGCCCACCTGTCAATATGAAGTAGTATCCTCTCTCAACCGGTTACAAGCATTGATTGGATGTGAGAGATTGTCACAAAGCCACGGTATCCTCTTCTGAAGGAAGCTGGCCCGCCACGGGAGAGATTTGAGGACTTCAAAGGCCATGGGAATACTTCAACATCTCGCACACGCTACATGAAGACACGTCCGATGTGTGAAAGAGCGTAGTTACGTTAAAAAAATGGGACACTGGCACCTAAGGAATTACATTAAAATAGTTTTACTTTTCGGTCCAACAGATCTACAGTAAGGACATCCTCCAAGACGTAGAAGTCAGAAAAACGGGAATGTACAGTAAATATTTACTGTGAGAAACAATTATGTTGATGTACCTTCCACAGATAGCAAGTGAAATGCTCGTCATGGATGTGGAATTGGTAAAAATTTTTCAACGTTTTTCAATTTGAAAGTTAATAATAACTTGTCACAAAACATGTAAATTTCAAATACCCTCATCAGCATCTGAGAAATCTTAGGCTATAGTAAGCGTGCGTCATCAAATAAAAGAATCATATTACAACACGTATTTACAGAGATCATGTTACTGCACTGAATCTGTATAGAGGTCAGATTGTCCTAATAATCACATCATTTGGTATTGTTAGTAACATATTCACATTATTTGATTCCACAAGTAAATTCGTCAGTGTATAGAAGGAGTTGGCCACCAACAAATTCTTTGGGCTCACGTTGACCTAAGGATTATTAGTAGTTACAAATGTTTTGGCTGCTAGCAAGTTATAGAAAATATACGTTCCTTAATAATGGACACCTTTCTGGACCAAATTAAATGACTTTAAGTCTTTGTAAATATTAATCTTATTTCATGTATTGATTCGATCAAACGAGCTGTTGGTTTCAAAAAGAGATATATCTTTAGTCACAAATTCCACCAGGGAACAAAATATTGAGAAACATTAGTTAACATCCCTCGATCCATAAACAGGTCTCTGCGAGATGTTCTTAAGCGTACACTACAAATAATTCTTTTAGACACACAAAACCGTAGTTTAGCTTGATGGCTTATATCAAAAAATAATTCTGTATGACATTATGGACTGAAACCAAGCATAGTACTTCATGAAACTTCCTGGCAGATTAAAACTGTGTGCCCGACCGAGACTCGAACTCGGGACCTTTGCCTTTCGCGGGAAAGTGCTCACCCATCTGAGCTATCGAAGCACGACTCACACCCGGTCCTCACAGCTTTACTTGTGCCAGTATCTTGTCTCCTTTGGATGGTAGGAAATGTTTCATATCAGCGCACACTCCGCAGCAGAGTGAAAATATTATTCTGGATTCATAGTACTTAATTTTTTTATTTTTATATCATCTATATCTGACAACAGTCGCAATGGAAATATATGTATATGTTCAGGCGCCTCAGCAGTTCTGTTTCGCAGATTGTTTCGTTATGAAGGAGTTTCCAGCATTTAAACCTGAAATTGAAGCTAATCACGTGATTCCATGAATGCAATGTTGGATCATCTACCTCGTCACGTATCCGTGTGTATCACACCTCGGACAACTATCAACGCTAATTTTCATTTTGTTCTTCTGTTTTACGTGTTTCTTTTGATTTAAATGGGCTGTAAAACAAATTTAAACAGAAAGATCATTTGTCTGCTTAGCGAAGGATGTATTGGAAAACCAAACATCCTTTTCATTTTTATTTCTGTGATAACTAGTACGCATTTTTCAGCTGTGGATTTAGATTTAACACTAGAAATCCCAAAATCAATATATTTGAAGTAGAAAGTCCAAGAAACCTAAAACGTTTGGAAAACAATAACTACTTATTTATAAATACGAGTTATAACTTCCAGAAAACTGTGTCTTGTAGCCAGTCCACAGGTAACGAGAGCTACGTACGTGACTAGCACCGCAAACGTTAAAGGTCGGTGCTTAACTATTTATAACAGTTCAAATCATTCCTGAAAAAGTGTCCGTTTCACATAAAAAGGGAACATGTTTCCATAAAGACTCTCAGTGTTTTGTTTCTGAGCTGTGCTTGATAAAACTGAATAATATATTCCTAAGTAAACAACAATGGTTAAAAATGGCTCTGAGCACTACAGAACTTCTGAGGTCATCAGTCCCGCAGAACTACTTAAATTAACTAACCTAAGGACATCACACACATCCATGCGCGAGGCAGGATTCGAATCTCCGACCGTAGCGGTAGCGTGGTTCCAGACCGTAGGACCTAGAACCGCTCGGCCACCCGGGCTGGCAGTAAACAACCAGGTCTTGATGCACGTCAATATTAAAAACCCGATGTACCCTCGCCAATGGGCACAGATTGAAATTAGTAGCTCAAATGGATATAACAGAAACCCAGCTTTACTACTCTCCCATCATTTATAAAAGCTACCAATAAGCATAGTGTACAAAAGAATTCCGTAGCGTTTCATTCGCAATCCTCTTGCAGGTGTACTGATTTTACTTTTATGTATTTTTCTTTTATCTGATGAAATAGGTATGAGTGCACTTTTTCACTGCAACCTTAAGTTATTATACTGTACACTGAGAGTTTATCATGATTTCGAATTTTTCAATAGGAAACTCTTTAATTTCTATGTTTTGTGGAGAGAATGTTAGCTCGATATTTGAGGACGTCAAGTCCTGTGGCAGAAACAAACATTGTTTCTGTATCTATAGCTATGCTCACTAGATCCTTCATGAAGTGTGCCGTTGGATGCCTTTGGTACACTTATAATGTTACCATCTTATGTTCCGATTACCTATCGTACATGGGAAAAATTACCGTTGGTAAGTTACACCACGAGTCAGCATTTCTCTGATTTTTGCGTCACTGTCGTTTTGCGAGATCCAGTTTACATATGATAATGTGTAGTTTTGATAGATAGTTAGTTAATTGCATTTTACATTGCCATCTGAACAACGAATCGCAATAATGTGGATCTAGTCATTTTACATTTAAGTCAGTAACTACTATGTAAATATGCCTACATATTAATCATTTACGAGTAACCAGTAAAAAAAAAAGAGATTTGCAGATGTGAGTTAGTAATCATTAGTTCTTACCCACTATCTGTTACAACATTAACAGAAATTTTTTAAACGTGCGTTCACGAATTTCAAAAGTAAATCTCTCCGCGTTGCACAACGCCCTCCTCAAATTGCATGCTGCGCTTAGAAAACAAAACCATGACGAAATTCACTGTTCATCTTTAGTTATGTATTAACATTACCAGAAATGTGTCCCATACGGAAAAGGATTATTCAAGAACAGGCCTGAAAATAGTTTTTCTATCTATCTCTTTCGTGTATGAACTAAATTTTCTCAGGAGACGTGTAAGGGAACACGCTGTAGCATATCGTATTCCTGCAACAGGCTTTGTGATTTCCTTCACATTTAATCTCTCCCAACTCACATTCCTAGATTTCTTGGGTTTTTTACTGTTTTGAGCACTATTACACTGGTCATATAACTGTGCAATCATGAGTTTTTCTGTATACTATATAATGTGGTGCATTTGATTACATTGAGAATCAACTGTGGTGAGTCCTCTTCAATTTTCTTCTCTAGGACATAGTTTCGTAAAACGGATCCAAATTCCTACAATGGGGGGGGGGGGAGTCTTAATTACAACACTTCCTGAACTAAACTGACAGATTCGCCTACTTTTCATTTTAACACTCACCGATACACCTACTCTATAACTTTATGAATTGTTCCACTAAACTAAATGAAACTTTTAGCTATATCTGGGGAGCTAGCATTACTGGAAAGTTCCTGTTAATATTGGACATTGTAAAGGAACCAGCCCCTTCAATGGACATTTTGAAAACAATGGATTCCACCAAAAACTGACTCAACGATTCACAATCCTGCATTTTAACTGCGTATGCCCTTTTTGCTACATCCACTAATTCCTAAATTCAAGATATTGAGGCAAGGAAGATCGGGCTCCCACCAAGTCATCTACAAATGTTAATTATTTTTCCGAGGCTGCAGTTACTATAAAATGACATTAAAAGGTAACGTAGTGTAGAAGGTGCTACAGGCCTAATACTGGCCGGTACACGTATGTTGTGTGAGACAGCCTGAAGGCGATATTCAGTCTGGAGACAATTTCGTCGGGTAAAACGTGGCTACGATGGTGTGGATGAGATTCCTTTCTCCGTTTGCGTTGACTTTCCCTATCAAGGAACAATTCGTGGTCTAGCTGTTTTAGTGCAAATTGATAGCATAAGATATAAATTGTCATAATTAAGAAGTTTACTCAGAGCTGAGAGACGTGACCTCATTTTTTTATTCATTTTTTATGCAGTCGAATCGTGAACTTGATGTTTCCATCCACAAATATCTTCAGCTCTTCTTAGAATAATTTGGAGAGGTAAGCCGGTAATCTTCCTGCTTCATCCAGTTATCCTGCCCGTTGCTCTTCCTCTTCGTATTCTGCCTTTTATTTTGCTTTCCAATATTATCGTTCTGTTCTCAGTATGTGCCCAAGGGTGATAGGCGAACATAAACTGCATGTGCTGAAGTTTCTCCTACAGCCAAAGTACTGTTCCTCCTTCTGTCCATAGTACACCAACACCTCGTCTCGAGGAATTCGATTCAGCTCTTGTCACTAATCTTCACTGTCCAGATCTCGCAGCCGCACAAGAGAACAGAGAACGTCAGTGATCCCCATCCCCTCTCCCCTGCATCATTGTTTTTGATATTACCTATTTCTGGCAGATCTTAGTCTGTTTATGCACGGCTCTGCCAAGGACAATTCGCCGTTTTATATCTTTCTCACACTTTCCTGTGTCATTGACAGAGATCTTACATGTAGACAATCATTCGCAATCTCCAAATCGTCTAAGCAACCTGTAAACGAAATTTGATCTGTTCCTTGGTGATTAATAATCATTACTTTGGTTTATTTTATGTTTATCACTACCCCAAAACTTGAATAGTCTTCATCTTGGAGAGCAGATCAATAACATTTCCCTCACTTCTCGCAATAAGGGTAGTATTATCTAAACACGGTAGAGTGTTAATTTTCCTGACGCGAATTGAATTTCCACCATTTCAGCTGCTGCGCACTAGCCGGCACCTTACACAGCCATCCACTGCCTCCCTGATGATACTATTCGTTGATGTTACAGAGCTGAAGTGACAACATACAGCTCTGATTCCTTTTTGTGGAATGGAACGCCTCAGGGCATTAACCATCAACCTTTATGGTTGCAGTACGAGTATCGTAGAGATCTTTTAGTATTTATAGTAAGTAATTTGGAACACCAAACGCATTGTTCAGATGCCCCAGCTTCTCTCACAGCTATAAATAATAATTATGGAAAGTAAATCATCAATTTATTTTAGTTACAGGGTCAACACCGTAATGAAAAACGATCTTAATCTCAATTAGCTTTGTATATTCCAAATTGGGAACCAAGTGACTGCCTTGACATTTTCGTTACTTCCTGTTAATGTTATTGCTCATGTTGTTGCACTGATTGTTGAGTATTTTCAATGTATGGCAGAACAATGATGTCAAAGTAGAGACGCGGTCAGTTGTGCTACAACAGGAAAAAGCAGTCTTTGTGCACTGGTCTCTGCAGATTATCAAATCTGCACAAGGAAGCAGAATACAATAACAGCTCTTAAATCTCTTAATGCTACACTAGTAACACACTATCGCAACACGGAGCTTCGTAAAAGATTAAAACTGTATTCAGCGCTGTGTACTATCCCACACATTTTCATTCATTGCGTGAGAAGGGAAGTTAATAAAGAAATGAACAAGTATGAACTGATGAAATGAAGTACTACTGCCATCCAGTAGAAAGGTTTGAGTTCGGTAAATGCCTGGAGCACGTTAACTGCTATCATATTGCCAAAAGTGGAGTACACAGATGATGATGTTATGGTATGGGGGTGTTTCCCGTAATTATGGTATGCTCCTCTTACTGTGCTTAAGAAAACACTAAATACGGAAGGAGATGAACACATTTTACAGCATTTCGTGCTGTGGACAGTAGAGAAGTGGTTCGGAGACAACAAATGTGTCAACGTGACAGTGAAGCGTCTGCAAAGCAATCGTATGTAAAAAGTTACATTCCTGATGTAGATTTGTCTGCTCAGGGTCCCGACATGTATCCAGTAAAACGCATTTCGGATGAGCTATAACGGTTAATTCACTCCAAACCGCAGCGTACGGCATCACTCAATATTTTATCTGTTTTCGGCTCTTGAAGAACAATAATCTTTCAAAATGGTTCAAATGGCTCTATGGGACTTAACATCTGAGATCATCAGTCCCCATTCCGACACAACATTGGAAGTGTTGCCAGCAGAACTGAAGGAATTACAAAGGGGAGGGGAGGACACTCTGTAACACCAATATCGATTGTAAGTCGTTTATAATGTTACCATAAAAATGCCTGCTTCACAGGTAATGGATAAGGCACATAAATTGAACCAATATGAAAGGTAATTTTGCTTTCGTTATTACAATGAACTATTTTCTGTAGTTAATTGGACTTAATATTAGAATTACTTGCTTTAAAGTCTGAGCATGTAAATTATTTCAAGTTGGGGTTAGAAATCAATGTTTGCAAATTGCAGTTTGTTCATGAAATACTTACAGAATTTGCTTCTAAAGACAGTTTCAGTTTACGGGTTCCCACTATATTCTTTTCTATTATAAGAAAGATAAACTAAATATTGCTTTTGCTAAGGAAATCTGAAGCACTTCCATGAAAGTGTGAGTATAAAAAGTGTCTCTGTAATCTTATTTAACTTCATTTGTGGTGTGTGAATGTTAGTTAAACCAGGACTCTGGTCAAGCTCAATTTTACTCTCGTGAGGTCTTTAGTAACACTTCATTGCTGAGTTCGCTATTGATTGCTACAGTAACTATTATTACTCTGAGTGAAATTATTTTTAAAATTCTTATGTCTGCTGATTCGCGTTAAATAATAACTACTGCTAACCACTACTCAGTTCGTCCGGTAGTCGTGTGTATTCATTGCACTATTCTAAACGACTATTAATAAAAGTCAATTTAGTAGCTCATATTAAATTTCCTTGAAACTAAATGTTTCAAATTATGGTTCCTAATTAGGCTGACGACCGTTTAGTATTTCATTTGTATGAATGTCAATACTAGTATTACCTCCAAAGTAAAGTCTTGCAGTTTTCTATTAATTTCCACTTAAACGAAATTAATGTTTCGATACCCTCGGTCCATTAGGTGTAGACACTGTCAAATAAACAACTAAATCTCCTCCCAGAGGGTAACGCTAGTTTGTGAGAGAGCGTTATATTGGGCACCAACGTGCTGGCTTCTGTTATAACTCTCCGTATTAATATTCACTAACATGTGATTGGACACTTTCCATCAGATACTGTGTGCTTTGTCCCTGAGAAAGCAACAGAAGTTTTACGTTTGTTAAAGCACGTAGTAAGTGTTAACTTGGCTGTGGGATGCGGAGATATGGTACACATAATATAACGAATTTCTGTTGGTAATCGCCAGATGGTACGTCGCACTGCTTCGTCGTACTGCTTTGTTGTTCCAGGCAGCTGCCGCTAGATGTCCATAACTAGTCAAATAAGTTTCAGTAACTATAGTTGACAGCAGGCCCTCGTGAGGTGTTGTTGGATCACGTTTGAGGACTCTGGTGTTTATGAAACCCCAACGCACCATTCTTGTCCTGTAAGAAGAAAAGTCAAAATAACAATTTCGTTGCATTTTAACGTATTTTCCGTAAGATACAACATTTAATTGTACAATAAACAGTAAATTTTGTTACAGATGGATACTTATGGACCAGAAACGGACCAGCTACGAGCATTGATTTATGGTGTACTTGCGGAGGGGACTACCGATTCCGATGATGAGGATGAAGAGGGTGCTGTTATTCTAAGTGATCACAACACGTCACCAGAGCAGGAAGGAGATGAGAACGACGAAAAGGAGCTCAGTGAGAGTTATTATGTTGGGAAAGACGGAACGACTAAATGGTGTAAGGAATTCCCAAGGCCTAATGTTAGAAGAAGGTCGCGCAATATTATTACCTACATTCCAGGCGTTATTGCCGATGTCAAACACCATCAGAATGTTTCAATCTCTTTTCTTTATATCATTGAAAAAATAGTTTTGTGTACAAATAAGGGCATAGAGAGCCAGAGACAGAAGTATTCACAAGAAGATCCACTAAAACCTATACCCAAGCACGAAATGATGGCAGTCCTAGGGCTCCTGTATTTAGCAGGGACACACAATGCAAGTGGATTGAATTTGGAAGATCTTTGGTCATCTCATGGAGCTGGTATAAACATTTTTCTGGCAACTATGTCTGCCCCAACATTCCGATTCCTCTTGTGCCGTCTTCATTTTGATGTACAAGATACCCGAACAGCCACAAAATAGGAAGACAAACTGGCTCCAATTAGAGATGTTCTTACCCAGTTTGTGGGTAACTGTAGGAAACACTCCTGTGTCAGTGAATATGTCACATTAGCCGAAAAATTACAAGCATTTCGTGCGAACTGGTCCTTCAGAATGTATATAGTCATAAAGCAAGAAAAGTAAAGCTTCAAAATCTGTGTCTTAGTTAATGCAAGGTGTATCATACCATGAATTTAGAAGTCTGCGAAGTTCAGAGCCAGATTGGCTTTTTAGAGTTAGCAATAAAATAGAAGATTTAATTTAAATACTTATACAACCAATTTCGTGTTCTGGTAAGACTGTTACTATAAATAGCTGGTTCACAAGTTGCAACCTAACCGCCAAACTTCTAAAGGAACATAAACTTACAACGGCAATTACAATGTCGGTAAACAAGAGAGAGTGTCCTTCATCCTCTGTAAACGTACGAGGGCGACGAGTTCATTCCAGCAATTTTGGTTTTCATGAGGACATATCTTTGTTTCGAGTGTCCCCCAAAAGAATAAAGTGGTATTATTGATGTCAACAAACCACCGTAATGATGCCACTGATAATTCCACAGGCGATATAGCTAAACCGGAGATCCGTAATTTCTATAATATTACAAAATCTGGTGTTATTTTGTAGATGCACTTTCTACCTCATATGTTGGATTGAGAAACAGTAGACGGTAGCCAATGACCTTCTTCTTTACTGTAATAAATGTGGCAGGAATTAATAACCAAATAATTTATGATTCCAATATAAAAGCTAAACATTTACGTCGTAAGTTCTTCAAGAGCTTCTCTCTTCAGCTTATTAGGAGCCAAGTGAATCAGAGACAAAATGTGAATTTCCTTACACAACTCGCTGCAAATGTCCAACGACACTCAACAGAACCTTTACCTCAACATCTTACTAACAATATTCACAGAAGACAAAGTAATTCTGTCAATTTTCCAAGGAATAAAGGCCGCAGAACAAAATATACTTGCAAGAGATGTGAGGGATATTCATATATGAAACATTTTTAGTAATGTGTGGTGATTGCGTCAGTAAGGAGAAATTAGATGGTGGTTCATGAAAATGTGTTTTCCATAGTGAGTGTGTCATGGTAATGTCTACACCTAAAGCATGTTTTGTTAACTGCAACCTTGTAATCTTTAACAAGTAAATGTATGTCAGTAATTTATAACTTTTTGTTTTCCGACATTATCTTTCTTGTTAATCTGATGTATTTTGTTATTTGAGAACAGTAGCTTTGTGCGTAAACAATTGTCGGTATTGTACTCTCAATATTTACAATTCGTATGTGACTAGTATATATTAAATAAATTCCATTTTATTATTGTAAATGCATATTTAATAATATACAATAATATCAGTAGATAATAATAACTTACATTTGATGAACCGTTGATTTAAATGTTAAAACACATGGGGCGAACTACACCCACACACCACTTGTATAAGAATGCCAGGCCACTCTATTGGCGAGTTAGTTTATATTCAGCACAACTGCATTCATCACTGATCAAACTGGTCTGAGTGAAACGCATCTGTTCTGTCTAAGCGACGGTCGTTCTATATCGGCCTGGTAATCATCGACATTAGGAACACTTCACAGCTACATAACTTTCAACAAATGCAGTAGTGACAATGTTATTTATTGCTACAGAGATTTCAAAATTAGTTTTAAATCAATGACAGAATGGTCTTTTCCCTGAACATGTATAGTCCCTGTACTTAAAATATATCAAATATGCTAAAACATACCTGTATCAACATACTTTAAATGAATGTTTGATGACTAATTGACACAGATAGTATTTATTACACATGTTCTCTTAAATATTTTGAGAAAGAACTATTTGGATTTATCACCTTGGTTATCGTAAGTTCAGCTACCATCATCTTGAGGGTGAAGCTTTTTTGTCTCCGTTTGCTTTAACAAATGTATTTAGCTAACATGTTTCCACTGTTGCACAGCTGGCAAGTTTCTTAACGGCTACAAAGTGGTAAACACACACAAACCTACGTCTCTCCCATTAATGGTTTTAATACTGATCACTCCGCACTTACCAATTCGATATTGATGTTTGGATAATGTGTAACACCAGATTTTCATTAAACTTCCGTCAGAGCACAGTGAACTGCTCAGAGCTCACTGCTTGAGAACTACCATCAACCACCGATATAATATCACTTCGCACCAAATTAGAGTGCTCATCACCATAGATTCGTAATCCAAAATCATTCACATTCAATAATGCTGATACGTTTTGTCAACTTTTTCATTGGGAGTTTCACTGATGAGTGTGTTTAAATCCAATTATTCAGAATATTTTCTCTCTCTAGTATAACCATTAAATTATACAAGTTTCCTTGTAAGTAACTAAATTTTCAGAAATATGTTTCGATCACAATATAACATCGCATATTTTTTTATACATATTATGTTACGCAGTAATCGTCTCTACTTGCTGTTTCATTAGTTTACTCTTGATAATTAGACGTTACATCTCCTAGTACTGGCAGAGTAAATCAGCTAGGCAAATTTAAGAGCTCTGCAGTTCTATATAAAGATGCCGCTCCAGAACACATTCAGGCACACACACACACACACACACACACACACACACACACACACACACACACACACACACACATCTTAGGTTAGCGTTTGCCGGTTTGCAGACTCACTGCAAGTAGATTGTCCTCTCCACACATGCTGCAGGCCACTATCCACAGGTGCTTCGTAGAACTAATTTCACTCTCGTACACAACATGACTCACCGATACCTTATAAATGGGCCTTAACAGGTGACGATCGAAACTCTCAGAGCATGTCTCGATTGTTGACTCAAAGAGGATGTCACGCAGCCAATGGTTATCATTTCATCGAATGAAGAGTTCAGTTGAGGTGACCTCTGATGCTACTAAGTGGTGGTTCCACCCTTTATGAGATCATCATCCCCGACTATAATCAGACTTTATCTACTAATTCTAACTTTCATGCTCTATCCCCTTCAGTCATCATTAGCACTTAATTAATCTTTGGAAAGAAAAACAATTTTCTTTGAACACTTACATTTTTAAAATAAGGATGGATAAATGGTATTTACATTGGCATCCAAAATTGAAGCATCTAACCGAAAGTCGGCAAATTTGCTTTTATTTTGCTTCAAAACGATATACACAGGTGATACTAAAGTAGAAAAAATGTAAAGAATAGAGAACGCCAACAGCTGCAAAATGCATAACGGTAGACAAAAATGCTCTTCCTTTTCTGCAGCTTAACGGATTTGCACACACTCTCCAACAACTGGGGTTTGACTACCTCTGGCAGCAACACAGGCCTGACAACGACGGGGCATGCTGTGAGTGGAGTCATCAGTCTCGTGTTGGGGCAGTAACGCCCCTACTTTTGCTGTCGTTGGTGGTTGCTGACGTGATTTAAGCCGCCCCCTACTGCACTCCAGTCATCTTCTATGGGATTCAAATTGGGAGAGCGAGCAGGCCACGTGATGCGCGCAATATCTCCCTTTTCCAAGAAAACATTAACCTCCACTACTCTGTCAGGTCGAGCATTATCGTCCATCCATATGATACCTCGCAACAACCACAAATGAGGTCCCACCATCTCGTAACGATACCTGACAGCAATTAAACCTTGCCGATTCACCCGTACAACTTCATGAAGAGGGGTTCGAGTGCTAAACATAATTCCTGTCCACTCCTTTAGCGACCTTCCTCGATCGCGGGCTCTTTCCACAATGTATGTTTCACAAAATCGTAATCCACATTCCCTTTAGATGCGGATCCATCGAGGATCACTCTCCAGGCTTAACCGGGGCTCATCTGTGGAAACAACATTGGCCCTTTGTTCGACCACACAGGTGGCTTGTTGACGGCTCCAGTCTTAAGCTGCGTCCACACCGCCGGTCGGGACGGGCCAGGATGACGCCTGCTGGCTCAGCCCGTGCCTAGTCAGCTCAGGCCGACGTGCAGTGCATTCACATTGCGCGCCGCGCCGCGCCGAGCCGGGACGGCAAAATGGAGGGAAAATCCACTTCTCCGATTGTCATGTTTTAAACATTCTTAGCAGTTCATAAGACTTCGCCATATCGTTTTATGACCTTATTTTTTCGTTTAAAGCGTTACTTACGTCATGAAAAACGAAAAAGTCTACTTTTCGTTTCGCACGATTTCTTAGTTTCACAACGCTTCCCAACCGATTTTGAAGAAAGTATGCGGCTAAAAAATCTGATTTTTTTTACACGTGGTAGTGTAACATCTCAGCTTCGTATTGAACCATTTATCTTTCCATATTTCATAACAGTCATTGTGAAATGATGCTATTTGTCAACGTTGTGCACTTGATTTACAAATCTTGTAGTGCAAAATTTATGTAGCAGGTAGCTTACTGTTAGATCCCTTTTATACCATACATTGTTGGGAATGAAATGTACCTAAGAGTACTAAAAAGTTTTTAAATTGATAATGATATTGATATCTGTCTCTGGTCACAAGTAATGCGAGCTATTCAGTGGCGTCATTGCCGCGTCCGCAAGCCACGGAGTTCGCGCGGTTACAGCCTGGTTTAGTGTAGTCATATAATGCAGGACAGAAAAAACTAATTACAAGTGATTAGCGCAGACCTACTGTCGGTCCCTCGTATTATTTTAATGGTCTCATTGTCTAGATAAATCCAAATGTATAAGAATTTTTCCCTCGGCTACTGGGCAATCATCTGCTATGCTTTTATAATGGGCCACACGTTGCATCACAAAAGACAAACCATTATTTGTCATAAACACCCTACAAGTAGTATAATGTACTTTTCGTATTTCGAATTAAAAGATAAGAGTATATTAATCTAAGATGAGATCTTGCTCCTGATGCATTGTAATAAATGCTTACAACATTCTGCATGATTCCTTTCCAGTTGTATATAATAAACAGCAGATGTTGAAAAATATAAATACATTTACAGATGTTTCTATGACTAAGTATGACCAAGTAGTCTATTTAAGTAAATGAATGCAATGAAATCAAGACTGAGTGGGACAGCGTTTGAATCAACGCTTTGATGGATCATTTGACGACCAAATGACTAAGTTATCGTTTTCTGTAAGCTGCTGCCATTTCGAATTTTCTACTGCAACTGAAAGAAAATGCGGGGGTTCAGTGTAGCCTCAAGCACAACAGGACAGGTAAATGAATTATTGTCGATTGATGTTTTGGATTCTCGTCTAGTACGAGATGTGTGTGTCACTGTTTGCTTCTGTGTATTTTTTCCCCTTGGTGGTCTTGTCCCCAGCGGCAAAGGGATCTTAATTCATTAGCAGCTGAGGGTCGAAGATAACACAGGTGCAGCCAGAAGTTTTTCACCACTATCCAATTAGAACCGTCTTATGTAACAATGATTTCATTGTTATCTTAGTTATGTTTTCACATTATGGTGACTCGTCGAATTTTGAGCACATTGTTACAGGGAGGACATTGAGTCTCCCTAAGAATATCGACTGGCATTTGGTAAAGCTTTTTAATTACAATAATAAAGAACGTTCCTGAAAATCTTTTATTGTTATTGCAAATTGAGTAATAACATTTAGCACTATCAAAGAACATTTCAGGCAACCATTACAAAACGGAATACAGTTTCACATTAATATAATACAAAAAGCAAAGTTGTCTTTAATGAAGAAGTAAGTTGAATTAGCGCTGTCATTGTTTTGAAGAACCTGGCACTGCACTCACTGACTGCAATTCATTATAAACAAGTTCTCGTACTTTAAGTTTCACAAACATTTGCCGCTGAACTGGAAGGCAGTTTATTGGACTGCTGAGACTCATCAGGAAGTGGTATGTATCATCGTTTTGGGTCATGTCTTGATGTGCCTTCATCAGAGCTAATTTGTCCTTTTAGAGCTTTAAAAATCTTCTTCAATACTTCGCCCACTACTACTTTTTTTTCCTTTGTGATACTGTGCTTGCCAGTGGCGACGTTTCATCAACTGCCACTAATGATGATATATCAGAGTGATCTCGCTCATCTTGTGGACTAGAGTGGTCATTAGACGAAAATTCTGGAGATAGTTGAGATTGACTTGCTGTTTCCGTTTGTGATGACAACGAACTCTGCATTGCCGTTGGAATTAAAATATCACTTAGGAAATGCATGTGTTGGAGCCAAGGCCAAGTGGATCTGCCTTTCTGTTGGCTTTTTCCTGTGTCACCTGATCTAACGTTACCAAGTTTTTAAAGTCCTTCTCTATAATTGTCTCTCAGATGTTTCCATTTAGATTTCGACGTTTTAACTGAAAGAACCATAAAATGGTGTAAGAAAACAGGTTCTTTAGTTCCCTACTACCACGGAAGTATGAAAAAAGACTAACTACGTAAATGTGTATTATATTCTCTAATAAAACTGTTAAAAAGCTTTCCACGTTGCAAAGTTTGAGTAGCAAGTTATCAAGTTGCTTCGCAGATATATTTCAACTGGGATATCCTATCATGCACTACCATGATAATTGTGAATAGAAATGTGACTTGCATCATTGGTTGTGAAAAAAAGATTGAATTGCCATATAGTAAGCATGTACTCTTATTATTTTAGCAATGCTGAATGTATCCTGATTTAAAGAATATTTCAATGCGTCTGACATAGGGTTTCCCAAACTGCGTATGATATTTAGATGGAAAACGCATACATACCCAGTGTCCTAAACATTCTGTCAGCATGTTCTAAAATTACAAAATGTGTTATTAAATTGTACTCCAAGCTGTTGCTGGTCACACATTTTTAGGCAGAGATATTGGCGTCTGTAGTAAACAGAGTGATGGAAGTCTGTTTAAACAACGTGCTTAGTGTAAGAGGCCTACCAGTGGAGAACTTCAAGAAATGTCACATGGATCACCAAGTATTTTTGGAAGACGAGGCTATCAATTTTTAGAGAATTGATGATACCTTTTCCTTGAGCAGCAGGAAGAGTCTGTACAGAAGAATGCATTCCAGAGCAAGACAGGTTGTTCAGTGCATATCTGATAATATGAAAGATGCACGGAAACCACTGAAGAAGGAAACTGAAATACCCATTGACATTCATGATCAAATATCTAAGTGCATTTGAACTTTTAATATCGTCATCGATAGAGGAGGATGTTTCATTGAAACTGAACAGTTTTCTATCAATGCTGGTATACAAGCTGCTGGTATCACAATCAACAGAAATTTTACATTACGTTCGAAGGCAGTCAGAAACTCGTTCGTTGAACATTTATTTACAAATAGAAATTAAAACATTTCAATAATCCACAACAAAATAGCTCATAATATATACTAATTAGTACATTATATCTATATATTGGATCATTATAAATAAAAAATTTAATAATAAAGAAAGGTAATTTAAATTCATGCCTACCATCTGAACAGCACTACTGTGCGACTTTATGCCATAAACTGGAAATTATGGTACGGTTGTGGTATTCGCCCAGTCTCTGGTACCAAATAGCTTGGCGCAGCTTAACTTCATTTATAAGTTGCTCCACATCCATGATGACAAGAGCTGTATGAAGCACTTAACAAAGAACAATGATGTTAACTTGCTACTGCCTGACTGCAACTGGAATGAATTGATTTCAGGGAGTCCCCACCACCTCCAAGCCTTCACCCCACCATGCAAGCACGCAATACACACGTGAACCCATTAAAAAACCTAAATGTATGGACCGTATGTGTGCGCGATTGTGCACATGTATAGGTAGAAGCGTCAATGACATAGGTCTGATAAAATTTGGTGTAAAACTAATCACAAAAACAAACTGAAGACTTGTGATACGTTTACTGTAGAAACAATTCAGTAGTCTCGTTGTCTACTTTGAGAGAAAGAATAATGGTGAGTTAATGAAACTACTGTAGATCGACAGAGATGTACGTTTCATTGTTCTTCATTGATTTTTTTTTTCTTCCTTAGCGGGCTGCGCTGTACTGTCAAGGTAATACCCACTCTTTGGCTAAATGGCTGTTAGCTGCCAGACGTCAAATAAATAAATTTAAAAAAATCCCCACCCTTCGGTAGATGACAAGCAAGTCCGTAGAAAACGCAGCTGCAGCCAACAGTTGCTCGCCTCTAGCTAGTCTGTGCTGTCGTGTAGAACAATGTCTTCACTCTTTTATTGGTATTGTTTTGACTCTGCAGTAACCTGTCGAGTTTTGAAGTACAGTAGAACTAGGAGGTTATGGATTCATCCCATAAATAGCGACAGACATTTAGGAGAGTTATTTCCTTACATGAAGAACTTAAAAACTAACCTGAAAAATTTTATTCATATTACAGAATGAATCATAATACATGTGCTGTAGAACATTCAAGACAAAATTTCGAAAAAGTACACAAATTTTCGCAGAAGTATAACAGCAGAAGAAAAATTGTGTGCAACGATAAGGTAAGATACGTTAGTACACACTTTTTGGTTTGCAGTAGAACTTTGTACAGCATTCACTACCTCCAAATAATTGTAGTCATGCTTTTGTATTTTAAATTTCACAAACGCTCATCTCTGAGGGGAAGAGAGTTTATGGGACTCCTGAGAATCATTAGGAAGTAATTAGCTTCGTGATTTTGGGTAATGTCTTGCTGTGCCTTCAACGAAGAATCACAGAAATACTCTTTCAGAATTTTCCAATTTTTTTCTTCTTTTTTCTTCATGATGCATCGCTTGGCAGTGGTGATGGTTCATCATGTGGAGCCACTGATGACCTCATAGAATTCTTTTCATTACTTTGTAAGATAGACAGATTGACAGGGGAATAGTTTTGAGATAATGCACTTTGAATCAGTGGTTCTATTTCCACTGATAAGGAACTGTTCATAGCTCATATGACAAAACAAAGCCCAAGTGGAATTATATTATTCCCTGGATCACATGCCCTTATTCTGCCAAGTTATACAAGTTATTCTCTGTAACTGTCTCTCAGGTCTTTGCATTTCGATTTCATTATTTTAATTGAAAGAGTATACAAGGGTGCCAGAAAATGTCTCTTTAATTATTTATTGTTGTATAACTGTGAAATGACATGGACTAAGTAAATATCTACTGTGCAAACAAAACTGTAAAAACTTCGCCCAACACCGCACTTGAGGAACACATTTTACGATTTTTTTTCGGGTATCTGTCCACTGGCATCTCCTTTCATGCACTAGCATCATCATTCCGATTAGAAGTGTCCACCGTATCAGTGACGGTGAAAGACGTTTGTATGGCCATGTGGAAGTCATTTGCTCCCATTCATTTACCAACGCCAACTGTTTCTCTAAAGAAATTGCCAGTGAAATGCATACGAGATGGGGATTTCCAAGCTGTGTTGGATGTGTAGACGGGAAGCACATACGTGTCCAATGTCCTAAACTTTCTGGCAGCATGTTTTACAATTACAAACGGTATTATTCGATTGTACTCCAAGCAGTTGCTGATGCAAATTAGAAATTCATAGCTGTAGATGTTGGTGCCTACGTTAAACAGTCTGATGCAGGCGTGTTTAAAGATAATATGTTATATAGGAAACTTACAAATGGGGAGCTGATGTTACCGTTACGAACAAGACTTGAAGGAATGTGTCAGGAACTACCGTACGTCATTTTGGGAGGTGAAGCTTACTCCTTATTAGAGAATTTGATGAAACCTTTTACTCGCAGAAATTATGACAACGAGAAGATTCTATACAATGATATGCATTCCAGCGGAAGAAAAGTTGTTGAACGTGCATTTGGTATAATGACCAATAAATTGAGACTACTGAGGAAGGGAATTGAAACATCCATTGACGTAGCTGATCACATAGTCAAGTGCATTTGTCTACTTCATAATATTGTCATTGACAGAGAAGTATGCAATGTTGAAGCTGAAAAGTTTTTTAACAATTCTGATATGCAGACAGCTCGTGCAACATTCAACAGAAATTCCACATTACATTCGAAAACTGTCAGGAATACTTTTGTTGAATATTTCGTTAAAAATGCAACTTAAAATATTTAAAAAACCTTTCAAAAATAAATTTTGGAATTGAAAGTACTTAGCTATTTACTGTATTTTTGTGTATCTCATTTCATTGTACATAAAACAAATAAAATTATAAAGGAAAATAATTTATATTTGTGTGTACTATCTGAAACACACTCCTTGGTTACTTCGTTCCATAACCTGGAAACTGCATCATTACTGTCATACTAGCCGAATTTCTGATACGTAATTGATTGACACAAGTTAATGTCATGTGTATGTTATTCTGCAGACATTAAAGTAAGATCATCGCAAAAAGATGTCACATACAACAGCTTATAGTAACGTGGCAGAGCATGACTTTACAATGCATTGTCATCTGGTAGGGACACTCATATCTGCCTCCGTTTACAAGTAAATGCGAACTATTCACTGACGGCAATGCCGCGATCGCTGGCAATCTATTGTTGTAAACACGGTAGATTAAATAAATGAATAAAAGTAATTTCGCATGTATCATTGTAATAAACGCAATTTTTCCTCACTGATTGTGAAATGTGAGGTAACATCTTAAAATAAAAGACGTGTTCAGTCACACTTGTGATGAAGGCAGAAGGGAGACGAGTGATGCGTGTGCTGCAGAAGCTGTAGAGCTGCTCCACAGGCTCGGGCCTGCGGTCGGCTCGCGCGGACAATATTAAACACTCGGGATGTCGCCGGCTCGGCTCCAGGAGGCTCACGCCGTGTCGGCGCTGCCCGGCCGCCAGTGTGAGCACCGCAATTCAAAACCATGTTTTTGATATCAAAGCGGGCGGCGGCCCGGCCAGTCTCGGCTCGGCCCGGCCGGTAGTGTGAACGCAGCCTTTACCCTTCTGTGAAGACGCGCCAGAGGTACACATACAGCATGTCTCAAACAAAAAATGGTCGTATGCACACCGTTTGTGTCGATACAACACGCCCGTTGAGTGCTGTGAGCTCACAAACGAGTCGCAGTACTTAGGCGGTACTGTCGTGCCTTTACAGCTAAATAACAGTCCTCTCTTCTGAAGTCATACGTGGTCAGCTCGGTCATGGTCTTCGTGATACAGTTTCGGTCTCTATGAACTGTCACCGCAACCGAGAAACAACAGAACGATTAAGATTAAGCCATAGGGCCACATCAGTTTGCAACTGTCCTGCTTCCTTTCTTTCTATAGCCCTCCACAGCTGAGAGTCTGGCAGGCGTCCTCTCTACGCCGTAGCACAACTTCTATGAATGCTCTCACAGCGGCTGTGGAAATCGGGGCTACCACACAAACACTACCTCGTTTCATAGGTGCCCTGTCATCGTTGGCATGGTTTCCCGCTGACCGGAATGCCATCTTCCACGCAGAGCACGACCGTACGGATCTTTGATCGACAGTTTGTGTCGTTATATCGCGAATTAGACACAGGATCGGTTTGTTGCTTTAATTTGGGACACCGGTGTAGTTTTTATAGGTGTTTAAATAAACCACGATCTAATTATTCAGTGAGACGGATGGTACAGCTTATTTCTAAAAAGATTTTATTTACAGGTCGATGATGCAATGCTCACTGCATCGCAAATTGCTACCTACAACTTCTTCACACAAGAGAAACGTGTCCACAACGAGAGCAGAATGTTGTTACAAAACTTGCATTCCCCTTACCGCTCCACTCACTACATCGCCTCATCTACATCCATCATCTTCATTCAAAATTAATCAAATTAAAATGTCTGTACTATACTTAGGCTTAATGTTTGTAAATTGCTTGCCTTGTGGACTCCTAACTTCTGATCCGGTAGAAACTAGAAGGCCTAAGCTGACAATGATATTAATATCAATACTACTACTACTGCTAGTAATAATAATAATAATAATAATACAGTGTACGCCATATAGTATTATGTACGTTCGTACATAGATTATGTTGCGTTGTGCTGAAAATTAGTTTGTTGATTATTGCGAAGCGAATAAGAAAGCAATTTTTGGTCTGTTGTAGTAACAACATAAATCTTTGAGAGTACATTTTCGGGAGATGTTTAAGCATTTGTCACGTATATATCTCACTTTTATGGTCACACATTCATAGTACGAAGTACATGTGTAGTGGGTGGATCATGTGGATTTGTCGTTCATACATTTATTGTAGAAATTATGACCCGACCACATTGTGTCACTCAGTGATACTAGTATTTGAAAGAAAATGTAATTATTGTGACTTCTGTAATCTGCATCAAGTCTTATAAAATAGTTGTAATAGTACTGATGTATTAAAAATGATTTAGGTTCATGACTAATCTAGAACGAAGAATTCTGCCTTATGCAAAACAATTTTAAACGTTCGTTTTGCCCAGACATGTCACAACACATTCTGTGCTATCTTCAGTGGGTTGTTTTATTTTCTTACTGTAAAATTGTTGTTACATAATAACATTTAGAGAAACTTTCGGTCCAAAATATTTACAACTGTTTATGAATAATTGTTGTAAAATATTATACACTATTTGTTCACAGTTCACAGTTGAGATATACAGGGTGGCCAATCTGAAGTTTCTGATGAGAGAAGTTCATAAGCTCAAAGGGGGACATCAAATGATGCTACACGAGACCCCCAGCACCCCACTCCCTTGGGGGGGGGGGGGGGGGGGGGGGGAGCGAGGGGGGCAACCTTTAAAACTGAAATGGACACCCCCATTTTTATTGCAGATTCGGATTCTTCATTAAAAAGTATTGACGTTGTACCTGAAACATATTTTAAACCATTGACAAATGGCGCTGAAATCGAGAATAATTAAAATTTGGGAAGAACTCCGATTTATGTAGAATGATCCAGGAAGGACGCATCAAATCGATAGCAAATGTGCACCAATTCTATTACGACAAATTACGCTATTTTTTGTATAAAATGTTCCCTACTCGCCACAGTTTTTGACGGATGGAGGCGGAATGGTATTACAATCACGGTAGGAAACTCTTCACAATTGCATTACTCACCCGACTGTGGCGCTACCGTGGCAAAACTGCGAACTATGCCTCAGTATAAAGGCCAGTGCAATGCGCTCAGACGTCACTTCACTTTCAGATTGTGAACCGTAAAAATCAACTGACGAAAGTACAATATTCTTTAGCGAAATATTGCTCACTATTCTCCTACATAGATCGTGGATAAAATGTTAATTTTAGGTGAATGCCATAGCAATTACATTGCGGATGCGCAATTGTATGCTGATAGTTTCCCAAACAGACGACACACATCGAAACATTATTCGAAATTGCACTCAACGAGCTCGAAGTGGATACATGCACCGTCCACCTCGTCATCGCGAATACAATGAAAATGACGATCGTACCCTCACCGTTCTCGGCTGTGTGCAACTGGATCCTGAAATGAGTGGTCGTGCGATTCAGAGACAAACTGGAATACTGAAATCAACTGTTTTGAGGATTTCGAAGGCACATAAATATCATGCGTATCAAGCCACACTGACACAAGTATTAACGCCGAAAGATATGCAAATATGCATGCATTTCTGCCAGTTGGGCTTAGAAAAGATAATAGGTGACAATGATTTTTTAAGATACGTTATGCACACCGATGAAGCCACAGTAAAAAAACAATGGCAG
The DNA here is from genome assembly GCF_023897955.1 of Schistocerca gregaria. Lineage (NCBI taxonomy): Eukaryota > Metazoa > Arthropoda > Insecta > Orthoptera > Acrididae > Schistocerca > Schistocerca gregaria. The sequence continues at coordinate 786,535,839 of NC_064921.1, read as the reverse complement.
ATTAAATCGTCATGATTGTCAGTATTGGTCCCCTATCAATCAACACTGGCACAGACCCGTTGGCAATCAATCAAATGATCGTTGATGGTGTGGTGTGGAATTTTAACCGGTTAACTGATAGGACGGTATGTTTTAACCGAAATGTTACTGGAGAATCTTATTTACAACTTCTCCACGATGATTTGTTGGAGCTAAAGGGAGATGTTGATTTAGAAACTCCGCAACGAATGTGGTTCCAACAGGACGGAGCAGCTCCCCATTATGCTAAAAATGGGCGGGACGTTTTAAATATACGGTACCCTGGTCGGTGGAGAGGATGCGGCGAACCAGTTCAGTGGCGTCCACGTTCACCAGACCTAAGATCTGATTTTTTCTTGTGGGGTTATTAAAAAAATATTGATTATGAAAGACAGCCCAAAACACGAAACAATATGGAGCAACACAATCGAAGAGCATGTGTAGCCATTAGACGGGATGTGCTGCTCAGAACTGTGGACAACTTTCGCAGACGATTGACTTTATGCATTGAAGTATGTGGGGGTAATTTTGAACAATTTCTTCGTGGCTAATTTCATTAAATAAGCACCCCAAATTGTTAGATGCAATGGGACTCTCACTAATGAAGCACCCCAATATGTGAGCGGCAAGGGGACTCACACTAATGAAGCACCCCAACTTATGAGAGGTAAGGGGGCTCATACTAATGAAGCACCGCAACACGTGAGAGGCAAGGGGGCTTACACTAATGACGCACCTCATGGGAACATCGTTCTGCTACGTCCATATCGTTGTTCCTGGGTAACGCTAAGCGTAGGATGCAGTACATTTTGTACAAAAATAGCTTAATTTGGCGTAATGAAAGAAGCAATGCAAATTTTTTATCGATTTAATTTATCTTTCCCGGATAATTCTAAATAAGTCAGAGTTCATCCCATATTTTACTTTTTTCTGGATTGCCATCAGGCAATGGTTTAAAAAATCTTTCAGAGAAAACTTGATTACTTTTGTATTGAGAATCCAAATGTTCAATAAAAAAAGTGTGTTTCCATTTAAGATTTAAAAGTTTCCCCCCGACCCACCCAAGGGGGCGGGGGCTGGAGGTCAAGTGTAGTATCATTTGATGTCCCCATTTGAGCTTACGAACTTGTCTTACCCATTATTTTTACCCGACGTATAGTTTTCGAGACAATGTCATCCGAAACTTCAGATGGACCACTCTGTATGTTAACGACCTCATGCACTGTATGTTGTTTATTAAATTATGTCTAAAGTTCTAGTTATAGCTTAAAACGCAAAAGAGTGGGTGTATGCATTTGTTTACATACCTTACGTGAAGCTGTTGGGTATTTATGTTGGTAGCTAGTGTGCTATGCAATCTACATGTTTTCACCTGAATACAGAAAAACGTAATTTTTAATTTTCTGTAACTGCAATATTACACGCTGTTTATGACTGCAATCTAGTTGAACCCTTATGTTTTAACTCTCACAAAACTACGTTCTACCTGTGAACAGGTAGTTGCCACCCGGGTTCGGAATCATTGTTCTACTGCGCAGATGACAGTATGCCAACGGCAGGTTTCATTTTCTGCTTTCTAACTCATCCTCATGAACTTCACAAACACGCCACTACAAATTACGCCCACTCGCTACGGCGTACTGCTGTAAAGCTTTGCGTTTCAGAATAGATCTTCCACTCAGCGAACTGAAACCTTGTGTCAGGCCGGATCTCAGTCAGTGCACTGTACCTTTCGCGAGCAATAGTCAACTGCACTACCCTCTCACAACTGAAAACCTCGCATCGTACCAGTGCTCTGTTACACAGACACCACATAAGCTGTCCTGCATACCCAGCGCGCGTGATGCAATTTAAGGCATGAGGAAACCTTGTATTTCTTGCCTGGCTAGTTCACCTGGTAAGACCATTGCTTCTGAGAAGCCAAGTCCCATATTCCCGTCATCGTCTGAAGCACAATTTTAATATCCCAGAAAATCTCAGTTGCACTTAGATAACTATCGCGTATCATAGAGGGGTGGTACTAGGGCGACATGTTAAATTGCCATATCCGATTAGGAATCAAGATTAACCTTCGAGACCTCTTAACACTAGAACATCTATACATACATTCATGTTCCAAAACGTTATGACCATCAGCTTAATAGCTTTTTTGTCCGTCACTAAAATGAGATACGTCACTGATTCTGAGTATCAGAAGTCCGTCAATTTGCTGGTAGGTTTGTAAAGGGAAAAATTGTGGTAAGGACATTCGAGGTCATCGGTCTCTAGGCTTATGCACTAGTTAATCTAACTTAAACTAACGCTAAGGACAAAACACACACACGTTCCCGAGGGAGGACTAGAACCTCCTACGGGCAAGCCGCGCGGACCGTGACAAGACGCTTCAAGCCGCATGGTTATCCCTTGCGGCGTTGGAGGAAGTATCTGGCATTAGATGGCTACGCACAGGTCATGTAATTCCTGTAAGCAACGGGCTGATTCTCGAATGCAGATATGCCCCTCTATAGAGACTCACATGGTTGCCACAGGATTTACATCAGTCGAATTTGGTCGCCGAAACATCAACGAGAGTTCATTATAAAGCTCCTTAAACCATTGTAGCACGGTTCTGGGTCCGACGCATGGGCAGTTATACTGCTGAAAGATGACATCGAAGTCGGGAAGATTGGAAATTTGTGGAAAGGTCTTACGGGACTAAACTGCTGAGCTCATCGGTCCCTTAGCTTACATACTACTTAATCCAACTTAAACTAACGTACGCTGTGGAAAGGACACACATCAATGCCCGGGGGAGGACTCGAACGTCCGACGCCTGGACAAGGCACCTGAGACCGCACGGCTACCCTTGGGGAACATGGATCACTACCAAAGATCCCATGCAAGCCGAGAAGAATCTCTCTCACAACGTAATAGTGGTCCCAACAGCCTACGTCCGTGGAGCGCTGCAAGTTTCGAGGCGACGTTCACCTCGATGACGGCGTTTGTGGGGGTGACCAGCGACTTAGTGGAGCAAAAATGTGATTCACCCGAAAAGCCGACATGTTTCAACTGTCGTCAGTTGAATCCCGATGGTCACGTGCCCACTGCAATCGTAGTAACGATGTCGTTGGGTGTGCGGACCTCCATGTTCAACAATGTGCGATGAACGGTGTGCTCCGAAACACGTGTGTGTGCACCATCATCGCGCTCTTAGGTGCACCCAGTCACCGTCTGTCCTACATTACAGAGCAGGCAGGCCTCCGAACACCACGTTCTGTATAGCGTCGTGGACGTGCAACTATTTAGTGCCATGTTGTAGATGCTCAAGACAGTAGCACGTGAACATTCGACCAACCTCGACGTTTTCGAGATACTGGCAGACCCTGCGTAGTAGTAACCTGCCCTTTGTCAAAATCACTTATCTCAATGGATTTCCTCATCTTCAACTGACCCGCTTAAATTTGTTTTTAACGCCTCACGTGCCCGCAGTGCCACGAGACGGCAACCAACCGGTCATAACGTTTCTGGCGTATCAGTGTACATCTATACTAACAATAATACTGTAAAATTCTGGTGTCTGTCTGTTTGGACACGCTAATTTCGAAATCTACTGGAGGAATGTCAGTGAGATTTTCATGTGTAACGCCAGTGTAGCTAGGGCGAATACAGAACATTCTTTCATCAAAATCGAAGTAGAAAAAAAGACATCATAATTTAATGTCTATCTACAATTGTCTGCTCACCTTAGTAGTTCGGACCTTTACTTAAGTCTCATGATCATCATAGCGTTCTACGCCAAGGAACCAACAGACGGCGCCGTTAGCTTCATAGTACTCCAAAGAACCAATGGGTTGCGATGTAAGTTTTAAACCAGGACATCTGTATTTTCGGAACTTTATGTCAGTGACAGAATTAAGCGTTACAATCGTATCCCCACAAATACAAATTAACATTCATTTTTCTCGTATAGTAAGTACAAATTTACTGATTCCCCAATACTTGCTAAACACTTAACGACATCGCTTTGCTTCTGTCAATAGGTTTAATTTGTTTTATTTGGTTGTAAAAACGGCTTTAGTTTGTGATTTGAGTGTCTACATATTAATTTTGATGTCGTTTAGTTGATAAATAAAAATGTTTGCAAAAAGGTCGATTCTTTAGAGTACTAAAAATGACTAAACCATTGTGGACTATTTTATCTCCTGAAACCAATTCAGAGTATCTGGTGAGATTTGTTACACGCCGATAACATCAGCCTTTAACTCCCTCTTTGCATACCCCTTCCGAAGCTGACGCGCGTAGTAACTCGAGTGTGTCAGCATTACAATGCACCTCAAAACCATACACTAACAGGGAAAACTGACGAAGTTCTCAGCAGGTTCCCACAGCTGCTTGACTGTTTCCCCAATCAAACCATGAACCTTTACAAGTCAAACATAAATTCTGCATGTACAAAGTTTGGGGCACTGCTATAAATAAACACCTGGACATTGCTGTGTTTCTCAAAAAGTGTGTTGTACTAAACGGATAGAAGCGTCACCCAGTCATCAGTTGCAGACTGCCCATCAAACTGCTAATAGGGGCAACAGTAACCTAATTTTCAGTCTTTGAAGCAACTGTAGGAGTCGGCAGAAGAAAATAGTAAAGCACATGAGCGTATTCTGAGTCACTGAACGTTATATGTGTTACTGCGTAAAGTCAAGCGCCAGCACGCCAGTCGGCAACGACAGAGCAGAGAGCGCTGTGAGAAGACGTCAGCCAATTGCACGCTCAGCGACCGCTCTCCAAGACGACAACGCGACAGCAGCGGCCTCCATGAAAAGAGGACATAAGCGCCGCGCCCAACTGGTCGCGGGCCAGTTCTAGGGCGGCATCTACGCTAGTTACTTTGATTGTAAAATCTATGTAACCCTAACTTGGGAATTGTTTATGCTGAAGAACATTGCTTATGTTGAATGTCGCCCTTGGCTTGTGACACATCTGTGTAACAGAAAGTTAAGTATAGTATTTGTTCATTTTGTAATAAAACTCACTAATACGATTTGTTTGAATGTTATCTAGCAATCCGAGAAAGCAGGTTTCCTAGGCACACCACAATGGACTACTGGCTATTTTTAACAGTATGTAAGATATCAACACAAATACAGTGGGATAAGACGATTTATACACTACAAAGTGCTTCCTAACGGTACGTATCGGAAATATTTCCTATCAGCACATGGGGGATTCGAAAAACCGTCAGATACTTTGATAATCATTACCATATTGAGGATTGCCACTTTCTTACACCGACCGCTTCAGTAACTGACTATTTGAAGTGCTGTCATACTCTACCTATTAAGAGCTATAATATTGCGTTAAAGGTTTAACGCAATTGGTGCAGTATTACAATTCGAAACTTAATATATATAGTTTCAAATTTTAATATATATAGTTTCAAATTTTAATACTGCACCAATTGCATTAAACCTTTATATCTTGGTTCGAAAATTTATCCACCATTTGAGAATGGAAGTAATTAATGATTTCGTACAAACTTTCAAACTTTGGAAGTAATTTCTGAAGTTATTGAAACTATTTCTCTCTGACATGCTCCCTGAAATAACAAAAGGCAAGACGTTTATCTCTTACTACAAATTGGCTGTCCCTACAGTACAACTGCAGCATCACATATGACGTTTTGATTTATTACGTCATTCCTATTATTTCTGTTCGAAACACACTTTTGTATACAGTACCGGTAAGGATCACTGAACGTACCTGCAACATTTTGTCATTGTAAGTCACACAGTTCACGAGATACGCGTCACAGACATTGAAATGCTTGAAAAGCTAGCTTTCCTTAAAACGAGATCAAGGTCCCCAGGTTGTTTTCAAGCTGTGTTTGGTATCGAGAACATTTAAGTCTGCCAAAAAAATTTAAATCGAATTTGAAACGTTTTTTTAATCTTTTCTTGCTTACAGCTCCGCGAAGTAATTGAAGGGAAATGGTTTACCGGTAGTTAAGTTTCTGTTGTTCATATGGTAAAATATCTATATCGAGCTTGGTATTTCAACGCATTATTTCTTTGCTAGTCAAATTTGGCGACATTATGAAGATACATAGCTACTAATTACATTAATGTACAACAAATACTTTAAGAGAAAAACTTACTTTTCAGAAAATGTGAATAGTTTCCAATATCGAGAGTGTAAATGATTATAGAGTTAAAAAGCTGTGTTGGAATGTTCGATTTTGTTTTTTTTCGGTGTGCTATGGCGCAAATAATCTGAAAATATTAAACCAATTTAGTTCAGATTTGACGCCTTCAGCCGTATATATTCTATACGCTTAACCTCAAATGTTTAACACCTTAACCCATTTTTAAAGAAATCAGGTGTCTGAAGCTGTTTTGTACATGGGTGTTCGTTTACATGGGTGGAGAAAGTAAAGCTTATACGAGATTACTTATGCACTATTGTTATAAGTAGTCGCTAACCACAGTACAGAACTTCAGGCAGTTGTGTGGTACTCTGTAGGCCGATGAACCAGAAAAGTTTATCAGAAGTCCATTAGCAGACCCTGAAAACTGATTCACCTTTCCTGATTATTAGCTCTATCTCACAAAGACCAGCACTTCTGTTACAGCTGTCGTAATGAATACGTGGAGTACCCTACAGAGGAAAACCGGGCAGGAAGTCCGCTTAACGAAGCCGCCCTCACCACCGCCGCCCCCTACGGCACTGGAAACTAAATTTCGCCTCCCGCCTCGGCTGCGGGCAGGAGCACGGCAGTTGCGGGAATCTCCAGGCGACGCTTTCAGCGACGATCGGGGACTACGACGCCTCTCCACGAATAAATTTTTGCCCACTTCGTCGCGACAGGGAGAAGCAGGGGAGCAGCTGTGAGCTTTTTTTTTCTTCCTCCCTCTTACAATTCTGATACTTTGTCCCAGCCTTGTCGGTCTATTAAGTGGGGAGATGATGCGTAGCGGAAGAATCACGGTGAGTGAAAGTACTAGAGATAACTGGCTTTCTGAGCGTTCAGGTTCCGCTTCAGTGGGAATACGCAATCAGAACCGAAAGCATTGAAAGAGTACGGTAAAACAGTGTTTTCGACTACAGCATGTCCTTCACAGAAGAGTTACATGTCTAACAACATAGAGACATACAGTTTATGATCGAATACCTGGCATTTGATATTAATCTTCACAGGAATTATCTTCGATGGAAGAAAGGTTTATACACTAAATCAAATGCTATTACATCACAATTGGCTTGGTAAATTAACAATTGGGCATCTTCAAATGAAAATACAATGAAAATTAACTGTCTATTCGGAATATTGTCGCTTCAAATATCTTTGCACGATGAACACTTGAGCGATACACAGTCTTTTGTTTCCAGAGATTGAATGCTCGTAGTTAATCATTGAGTAGATTCTGAGCGTTGTGCAGCAGCATTAGTTGTGGAGTCGTGTAGAGAGGCTGCTATATTATGGCAGAATGAGCAGCTTGGGTGGCGGATGTGCCGCATAGAGATTCCTATTTGAGATGTCCATGGTGTGTAACCTGAAGATGAAGGATGATTTTTAAAACAATTGTATAAAAACATAGCAACTCACAAAAAGGTAACTTATTTTGTTTTTGTAGCCGGCAAGCGAGTTTTCAGTAACTAATGTGTCCAATATAGTGTTCAATAATTTCTTCATGCTGGTAATCACGGAGAACTATCAATCATGCGTTCACCATTCTGATTACATCCATACATTTCATCTAGTTAAATAATATTGTGTTAGAAATTAAAGACAATAAATTTCTGTTATGCAGATAGCTTGTTGAAGCAGAAATTATCGAATATAACTGGGCTCTAAGAGAGGATACTGGTTGTTCATGTTACTTGGAGTTCACGTTTGCGTCATTAAAAGTACTTCACAGTTCTTCCTTTTGTTGTCTTTATATTTCACAAAGAATATTATCACTGTAGTATACAATACGTTCAGTACATTTCGTATTGTCACACTTTGCACATTTGCGGGAATAATAATAATTAATTTTGAAAATATTATCAAAAACTAATTTGCTAAATCATTAGTTGTCTATTTTACATCACGAAATACAGTACAGCCAGAACTTGTAATTCCAGAAACGCATATCCTCCTACTTCCATCTATTGTACAATAAATTTTTTTCCTTTTTCGTTACCTGAAGGTATGATATCTCTGTGTCTCTAGCTATTGTAATACCCGTGGTCTAGGGGCCGCCGGCAAGGTAGCTCAGCGTGTTCGGTCAGAGGGTTAGCTGCCCTCTGTGATAAAAAAACTGAGTGACTGGATCAGTAACGAACTACAATAGGCGTCAGGTGACGTCCGCCACGAACAATTGAAACGAACAATAACGAACAAAATGTGATTACAAAAAAAGGGGCGGGGCAGCGTCTTTGATTCATAATTAAAACGTCTTCGGTCCTGGGTTCGATCCCCGCAACTGCCTAAATTTTGATAAATAATCAGCATTGGCGGCCGAAGACTTCCGGCATAAGAAGTGAGCCTCATTCTGTCAACGGCTTTGTCAAAGAGGGCGGAGGAGCGGATAGAGGTTCAGGGCACTCTCTTGTCCTAGGGGTGAGAAATTGCCCCTAAAGGCGGAAAAATCAGCAATGATCAACGACATGAGGATGCAGAAGGCAATGGAAACCACTGCATTAAAGACACATAACGTGTGTCCACAGGAAATGTGGCCTGTGGTTGAAGAAGTGTCACGATGATCTCTCCATTGGCAAAACATTCCGGAATAGACCCGCATTCGTATCTCCGGGAGGGGACTGCAAAGGGAGAGGTTACCATGAGAAAAAGAATGAATAATAAACGAAAGGATAATGTTCTACGAGTCGGGGGGTGGAATGTCAGAAGCTTGAACGTGGTAGGGAAGCTAGAAAATCTGAAAAGGGAAATGCAAAGGCTCAATCTAGATATAGCAGGGGTCAGTGAAGTGAAGTGGAAGGAAGACAAGGATTTCTGGTCAGATGAGTATCGGGTAATATCAACAGCAGCAGAAAATGGTATAACACGTGTAGGATTCGTTATGAATAGGAAGGTAGGGCGGAGGGTGTGTTACTGTGAACAGTTCAGTGACCGTGTTGTTCTAATCAGAATCGACAGCAGACCAACACCGACAACGATAGTTCAGGTATACATGCCGACGTCGCAAGTTGAAGATGAACAGATAGAGAAAGTGTATGAGGGTATTGAAAGGATAATGCAGTATGTAAAGGGGGACGAAAGTCTAATAGTCATGGGCGACTGGAATGCAGTTGTAGGGGAAAGAGTAGAAGAAAAGATTACAGGAGAATATGGGCTTGGGACAAGGAATGAAAGAGGAGAAAGAGTAATTGAGTTCTGTAACAAGTTTCAGCTAGTAATAGCGAATACCATGTTCAAGAATCACAAGAGGAGGAGGTATACTTGGAAAAGGCCGGGAGATACTGGAAGATTTCAATTAGATTACATCATTGTCAGACAGAGATTTCGAAATCAGATACTGGATTGTAAGGCGTACCCAGGAGCAGATACAGACTCAGATTACAATATAGTAGTGATGAAGAGTAGGCTGAAGTTCAAGACATTAGTCAGGAAGAATCAATACGCTAAGAAGTGGGATACGGAAGTTCTGAGGAATGACGAGATACGTTTGAAGTTCTCTAACGCTATAGATACAGCAATAAGGAATAGCGCAGTAGGCAACAAAGTTGAAGAGGAATGGACGTCTCTAAAAAGGGCCATCACAGAAGTTGGGAAGGAAAACATAGGTACAAAGAAGGTAGCTGCGAAGAAACCATGGGTAACAGAAGAAACACTTCACATGATTGATGAAAGGAGGAAGTACAAACATGTTCCGGGAAAATCAGGAATACAGAAATACAAGTCGCTGAGGAATGAAATAAATAGGAAGTGCAGGGAAGCTAAGACGAAATAGCTGCAGGAAAAATGTGAAGACATCGAAAAAGATATGATTGTCGGAAGGACAGACTCAGCATACAGGAAGTCAAAACAACCTTTGGTGATATTAAAAGCAACGGTGGTAACATTAAGAGTGCAACGGGATTTCCACTGTTAAAGGCAGAGGAGAGAGCAGATAGGTGGAAAGAATACATTGAAAGCCTCTATGAGGGTGAAGACTTGTCTGATGTGACAGAAGAAGAAACAGGAGTCGATTTAGAAGAGATTGGGGATCCAGTACTAGAATCGGAATTTAAAAGAGCTTTGGAGGACTTACGGTCAAATAAGGCAGAAGGGATAGATAACATTCCATCAGAACTTCTAAAATCATTAGGGGAAGTGGCAACAAAACGACTATTCACGTTGGTGTGTAGAATATATGAGTCTGGCGACATACCATCTGACTTTCGGAAAAGCATCATCCACACAAATCCGAAGACGGCAAGAGCTGACAAGTGCGAGAATTACAGCACAAGCAGCTTAACAGCTCACGCATCGAAGCTGCTTACAAGAATAATATACAGAAGAATGGAAAAGAAAATTGAGAATGCGCTAGGTGACGATCAGTTTGGCTTTAGGAAAAGTAAAGGCACGAGAGAGGCAATTCTGACGTTACGGCTAATAATGGAAGCAAGGCTAAAGAAAAATCAAGACACGTTCATAGGATTTGTCGACCTGGAAAAAGCGTTCAACAATATAGAATGGTGCAAGCTGTTCAAGATTCTGAAAAAAGTAGGGATAAGCTGTAGGGAGAGACGGGTCATATACAATATGTACAACAACCAAGAGGGAATAATAAGAGTGGACGATCAAGAACGAAGTGCTCGTATTAAGAAGGGAGTAAGACAAGGCTGTAGCCTTTCGCCCCTACTCGTCAATCTGTACATCGAGGAGGCAATGATGGATATAAAGGAAAGGTTCAGGAGTGGAATTAAAATACAAGGTGAAAGGATATCAATGATATGATTCGCTGATGACATTGCTATCCTGAGTGAAAGTGAAGAAGAAGTAAATGATCTGCTGAACGGAATGAACAGTCTAATGAGTACACAGTATGGTTTGAGAGTAAATCGGAGAAAGACGAAGGTAATGAGAAGTAGTAGAAATGAGAACAGCGAGAAACTTAACATCAGGATTGATGGTCACGAAGTCAATGAAGTTAAGGAATTCTGCTACCTAGGCAGTAAAATAACCAATGACGGACGGAGCAAGGAGGACATCAAAAGCAGACTCGCTATGGCAAAAAAGGCATTTCTGGCCAAGAGAGGTCTGCTAATGTCAAATACCGGCCTTAATTTGAGGAAGAAATTTCTGAGGATGTACGTCTGGAGTACAGCATTGTATGGTAGTGAAACATGGACTGTGGGAAAACCGGAACAGAAGAGAATCGAAGCATTTGAGATGTGGTGCTATAGACGAATGTTTGAAAATTAGGTGGACTGATAAGGTAAGGAATGATGAGGTTCTACGCAGGATCGGAGAGGAAAGGAATATGTGGAAAAAACTGTTAAGGAGAAGGGACAGGATGATAGGACATCTGCTAAGACATGAGGGAATGACTTCCATGGTACTAGAGGGAACTGTAGAGGGCAAAAACTGTAGGGGAAGACAGAGATTGGAATACGTCAAGCAAATAATTGAGGACGTAGGTTGCAAGTGCTACTCTGAGATGAAGAGGTTAGCACAGGAAAGGAATTCGTGGCGGGCCGCATCAAACCAGTTAGCAGACTGATGACAAAAAAAATTGTTCTACTATATATATATATATATATATATATATATATATATATATATATTGCATTTATGTCCATGTGTAGAAACTATTTCTACTTCTACAATGGGCCTTTCCTAGGGAAAACTATGATATCGAACAATTACATCGATAGGTCGTGTGGAGAACCAAAGTGTTTAGGATCTTAAGTAGTGTTAACTCTGCCGTGTGGAGCGTGGGCAGGTCAGATTCTGGCTGGAGTAGGGTGGTTGAGCAGGTGTGTTGTGTGATGCTCTTGCGAGTTACCGCGCTTTCGGGGTTTGGCAGCGTGTAATTGCTCTCGACTTGCTATGACAGTTTCTGACACGGTGTCGCGGACTGGAAGCATTAGCTGGCGCGCATCAAGAGCCCCTTTCGCCTGGTGACGGTGTCGAGAAGAAGGCGCGCCAACATCCAGCATCTGCAACAGCGACGGCCGACAATGAGTGACTGTCACCACCTCCCCGATCGATGACTGCAAACCCTGGAATCAACCAACAAGGAACACTAAACGCACGTAAACTTTTAGAACTGTATGGCAGACCTCAGCTTTTCAAACTGCTGCATCACAAAAATACATTAACTTAGCATGAACCTTTGTTGCTCATTGTACCAATTGCATTACCAAGCAGTGTCCCTTATTTTTCTGGAATGAACGAGAGTGTCGTTGAAATTCGTACGCCAGCAATAAAGTAATATCATTCCATTTCACTGCTTTAATTCCAAAGTTCAGTTAAAGCATTCATAGCTCGCTATAATATTTAGATTACACAAGCACAATTTAAGAGTGCGAGTTTTGTTACCATATTTTAATTTACCTGTGACTGCAGCTCAGCTTGGTATGTACTAAATTTTTCTATTCTTAATTGTTCAGAATCATTTAATTCAAGTTCAAAGTTAAATCTCTTAATTCTAAAATGCGTAGATTCTAGTAGCTTTTGAAATGATTGTTGAAGTAGCTCAAGACTAACCTTATTTTATTGAATTTCGAAGTGCTACAGAAACAAAGTTCACTATTAATTTCAGTCACTAAATTAACTATCAATTTTCCGGTTATATTAATTCTTTTGCTACATTAAGTCAGAGTGTAGCGAAATTTATTACTTCTGACAAAGATTCAGTTTTTCACCCAACACATGTCAATCTTCAGTTGACAAGCTTCTAGTGCTAATTATATGTGCATTAATCTTTCATTTCCAGTTATTATAGTAGTTGTCCATAGGACTGGAGATCGTAATTTTCCCCAAATCTCAAATATCTAATCAATGGCAATTAATTGTTAACGTAACGACCGCACATTTACTTTCTTTATTCATTTTACTCTTTTCTCAAAATTAATTTTCAGCAATTTCATTTGCATTTTTCCTTTCATTTAGATGTAACCCTTTCCTCCCTCTTTACCGACAAATTTACTTCAGTGACGATTGCTTTTCATAATTTCCATTAGGTGCACGTGGTTTAATTTTTCACTGTCAGTAAGGTCGATATGTGAGGGGGAGGTTACACATAGCGACCTGGTGACAGGACAATTTTCGGATTTGAGGTTGTTCTGGAAACGAATTTTGCATTGTGCAAATCTCGTAACACAGTATCGGTTAAAAACAGGTCGTTACGTCAGCGAGAATAAGTAGTGGGAGGAATCCTTATTAGATTTGAGATTCCGGGTTTACATTGAAAATTATTAAAATGAATAAAGGCAACAGTTACCAAAATTTTGTAGACTTGTGTACGGAACAATCGGTCGAATAGTGGAAAACGCGCACCGCGAAACCCTTTGTTCAGGGGAGGCGGCTAGCATGAAAGACGCGACCGCCGAAACGCAACAAAGAGCAGATATGCAATTTCAAACTTTAGAAAATGTTTTGGAATCGGAAGTGAAAATCAAATCTAAACCCCATGATGACGAATACGGGGGGACAATTAAAGAGGCACCCGCTACGGATGTAAAACCGCTGGTTTCCGGGAATTTAACTGATTTAATGAATGTTATGAGTAACGAAATCAAGGCTCAGTCTAGCTAGATAGAAACTTAATCGGCAGAAATTCCAGCTCAGTCTGCCAAGCAAGAAGTTCAGTCTGCGAGACAAGAAGCTCAGTCTGAAAAAATTGACAGGAAGCTAGGCAATCAGAACAAAGCTATTAATGTTGTTAACAAGAATGTTGGAGTTGATAAAATCAAATAAGATATTGTTCTAATTAACAACGAAATCGGTAATCTTAAACAGGAAATGATAGGCGTCTGCGCGGAAATTGCGAGCATAAATACTCGTTTTGATTCCGAAATTAGCAGAATCGAGAAACGTGTAGGAGAAGACGTTGCTCTGATCATCGAAATAAGGTGACGGAACAAATTCAATCAGCGAAAAAAGAGGATCAACAGATGGTGGAAACTTTAAAGGCTTTAATGTCCGAAGTAGATACTAAAGTGAGGAAGCAGGCTAATACCTGCGAAGAGAAAAAGAGGGAAGTGGAAACGCATGCGACAACCACTTGCCAAGTAATTACGAGAGTGTCGGAATTGGATAAGAAACTTGACAAAAAACAGAGCTATGTGCCTATCTGTGCACATAGTTCGGAATTGTTGACGAAAGAGGAGCGGTTCCACCCCTTGAAAAAAGGCGGTATACTGGCAACGGATTTCATTACAAATTTTGAAAGAGTTTTACCCAGATCATGGACTAATGAGAGAAAAATTAATGAGGTTATTGACGTGTTGGCTGGTGACGCATAGCGTTGGGGTTTAAACTTCAACATTACGAACCTTACTTTTGACAAGTTTAAAAATTTGTTTCTGGCTAAATACTGGTCAGAGCAAAAACAACAAAGTGTCTGACGCGAATGTGTCGTATCGAGGCCTTTCGATGCGTATTCACGTGGCTCGCCGAAGAAGTTTTGTGAGGGCGGGATCCACAAGTTGGAATATTTGCGTGATCGCCGCACGGAATCCGAAATAGTCTGGGAACTCCACAAAAAGTTTCCAGATGATACAAAACGCTACGTAGGAAGCAATTGCAAGACACTCAATGATTTCCTGGAAAGAGTTGAGGACGAGGACCATTGGCGCAGTAAAGGCGAAATGTGAAATAATTTGGGTGAAGGTCACGGTTAAAGCAGGCTCAGACATGGTAATTGGATGTCTCTATAGGCCCCCTGGCTCAGCAGCTGTTGTAGCTGAGCACCTGAAGGATAATTTGCATAATATTTAGAGTAGATTTCCCCATCATGTTATAGTTCTGGGTGGAGATTTTAATTTGCCGGATATAGATTGGGAGACTCAAATGTTCATAACGGGTGGCAGGGACAAAGAATCCAGTGAAATTTTTTAAAGTGCTGTATCTGAAAACTACCTTGAGCGGTTAAACTGAGAACCGACTCGTGGCGATAACATATTAGATCTTCTGGTGACAAACAGACCCGAATTATTAGAAGCAGTTAAGGCAGAACAGGGAATCAGCGATCATAAAGCGGTTACTGCATCGATGATTTCAGCAGTAAATAGAGATTTTAGAAAAGGTAGGAAGATTTTTCTGATTAGCAAAAGTGACAAAAAGCAGATAACAGAGTACCTGACGGCTCAACACAAAAGTTTTGTCTCAAGTACAGATAGTGTTGAGGATCAATGGACAAAGTTCAAAACCATCGTACAATATGCGTTAGATGAGTATGTGCCAAGCAAGATCGTAAGAGATGGAAAAGAGCCACAGTGGTACAACAAACGAGTAGGAAACTGCTGTGCCAAAGCCTTGCAGACAAACAAAAATTACGCGAAGCGAAATGTAGTGTGAGGAGGGCTATGCGAGAGGAGTTCAATGAATTCGAAAGTAAAGTTCTATGTACTGACTTGGCAGAAAATCCTAAGAAAGTTTGGTCTTATATCAAAGCGGTAGGTGGATCAAAACAAAATGTTCATTCACTCTGTGACCAAAATGGTATTGAAATAGAGGATGACAGACTAAAGGCCGAAATACTAAATGTCTTTTTCCAAAGCTGTTTCACAGACGAAGACTGCACTTTAGTTCCTTCTCTGGATTGTCGCACAGATGACAAAATGGTAGATATCGAAATACACGACAGAGGGATAGAGAAACATTTAAAATCGCTCAAAAGAGGAAAGTCCGCTGGATCTGATAGCATTCCAGTTCGATTTTACACAGAGTACGCGAAGGAACTTGCCCCCCTTCTTGCAGCGCTGTACCGTAGGTCTCTAGAATAGCGTAGCGTTCCAAAGGATTGGAAAAGGGCACAGGTCATCCCCGTTTTCAAGCAAGGACGACGAACAGATGTGCAGAACTATAGACCTATATAATTTCGATCAGTTGTACACAGTTTGGAACACGTATTATGTTCGAGTATGATGACTTTTCTGGAGACTAGAAATCTAGTCTGTAGGAATCAGCATGGGTTTCGAAAAAGAAGGTCGTGTGAAACCCAGGTCGCGCTATTCGTCCACGAGACTCAGAGGGCCATAGACACGGGTTCACAGGTAGATGCCGTGTTTCTTGACTTTCGAAAGGCATTTGATACAGTTCCCCACAGTCGTTTAATGAACAAAGTAAGAGCATATGGACAATGAGACCAATTGTGTGATTGGTTTGAAGAGTTCCTAGATACAAGAACGCAGCATGTCATTCCCAATGGAGGGAAGTCTTCCGAAGTAAGAGTGATTTCAGGTGTGCCGCAGGGGAGTGTCATAGGACCATTGCTATTCACAATATACATAAATGACCTTGTGGATGACATCGGAAGTTCACTGAGGCTTTTTACAGATTATCCTGTGGTGTATCGAGAGGTTGTAACAACGGAAAATTATACGGAAATGCAGGAGGATCTGCAGCGAATTGACGCATGGTGCAGGGAATGGCAATTGAATCTTAATGTAGACATGTGTAATGTGCAGCGAATATATAGAGAGAAAGATTCCTTATCATTTAGCTACAAAATAGCAGGTCAGCAATTGGAAGCAATTAATTCCATAAATTATCTGGGAGTACGCATTAGGAGTGATTTAAAATGGAATGATCATATAAAGTTTATCGTCGGTAAATCAGATGCCAGACTGAGATTCATTGGAAGAATCCTAAGGAAATGCAACATGAAAACAAAGGAAGCAGGTTACAGTACGCTTGTTCTCCCACTGCTTGAATACTGCTCAGCAGTGTGGGATCCGTACCAGATGGGGTTGATAGAAGAGATAGAGAATATCAAACGGAGAGCAGCGCGCCTCGTTACATGGTCATTTAGTAATCGCGAAAGCGTTACGGAGATGATAGATAAACTCCAGTAGAACACTCTGCAGGAGAGACGCTCAGTAGCTCGGTACAGGCTTTTGATAAAGTTTCGACAACATATCTTCACCGAAGAGTCTAGCAGTATATTGCTTCCTCCTACGTATATCTCGTGAAGAGACCATGAGGACAAAATCAGAGAAATTAGAGCCCACACAGAAGCATACCGGCAATCCATCTTTCCAGGAACAATACGAGACTGGAATAGAAGGGAGAACCGTTAGAGATACTGGGGGTACCCTACGCCACACACCGTCGGGTGGCTTGCGGAGTATGGATGTAGATGTAGATGTAGAATACAATGATAGAGGCCGTGGTAACAGCAACGGATACCACAACAACCACAACTATAACCATGGGAGTAATGCATACCGCAACCATGGCAGGAATAACAATAATCATTCGGATCGTAATAACAATCGGTACAATGCAAATAATAACAGGAATGCCGGAAAGCAATATCATACTAACGTGACACGGCTTCACAGAATTTTAACAACGCCAGAGGGTGGGATAAGTCGCCTCAGCAGCATCCGGGCTGCAGATCTGCTGGGACGAGACAAGGAAACCATTAGCCGCGCCGGTGAGGGGCCGACCGGGCGTGGAGAAATTTTGGTGGCCCAATAACAGGAGAAAACCCAGGTGTCGTCGTTATGAAAATTCCGTATGGAACAATCAACGGCGGGAGGGTGTGCCAGTGTTAAGAGAATTGAGTTTCAGAATGATTCGCAATTGTTGAGAGAAGATCAGATGCCGGATAGCACGTCCGTCATCGAGCGAGGGAATGCAGACGGGGATGAGGTCTGTTTAAGGCAGTTCGGTCGCTTATACGACGAACTAAGAGATTATAGGGGCCTGTACGGGAGAAGTGTTTATGGGGAGTGCGGGTAGGATTTGCCGCGTCTCGTCCCGCAGGAACATAGTGTTTGTGAAGTGATGGAAAGTTCTGGCCCTAACCGGCAGACTTTACCAGAAATAGTTGATGTTAATGGGGAGCACGAGCAAGATTCGTCCCCTAGACGGTAGACCTTACCGAAAGTTATAGTGGTAGAAGTAGCCGACCCATCCCATGCAAAGCTCCATTGCGAAAGTATTAAGGAGAAAGATTACGAAAATTTTAGTGATAGCCAGACACTGTTGGTGGAAAAGCACGTAGATTACAGCGTGGATGAGGTTAGAGCTGACGTTATACGGTCGGACGGTAGCAGTGTGGGTTGCGCAGATCCAGAGGAAGTAATTGCAGATACTACTGGGCACATTCCTCTAGGTAGATGGCAGATGAGATCAATCTGACCAAAGAGGAATCAACGAAGGTGACAATTAGTGAACTGATAGCCAAGCAACACTCACTAGTTGACGAGTTACAGGAAAAGGTTTCAGTATTGGAGGCGAAGCTAAGCATCAGGATAAACGCGCTGAAATTAAAACTGTATGTGAACAGAGGCTGAAAAAGCCACCAGATAAGTCGGATTTATGATCAAAGCAGGATGGTTTTTTCTGGAATGACCTGGATGTAGACGAGGATTTGCTGTGTGAAAATAAAGAAACAGTCGAGGATAAGTGTAGACAGATAGTAGCGTCTGTTAATATGCACGGCCTACACCTAAACGTGTTGATTGACACCGGTGCAGAATTGAGTGCTGAATCTGGGAAAATATCTGACTTAGGGAAAGACAGGCCTGGTCTCATAGTTATGCCAGTAACAGGAGTGAAAATTATCGGTGCTACTGGGAAGGCCAGTAAACCGGTCACAAAACAGATTTTTGTCCACTTCGAGGTATGTGGGGCACGATTTGAACAAGAGTTTGTCGTCGTGCCAGACTTAACTACGGAAGTAATTATCGGGTTAGATTGGCTATTAAAGTACCGTGCAGTGATTAATTGCGAAAGCAAAACTTTGACATGTACGTCACAAGATAAAACAATAGTAGTTAGTTTTAAAAAGGCAGGAGACGGTGTGCATAGGCGATACCAGCCTATACACATTGTTAACTGGTTGGATGCCATTGACGTAGGCATGAATTTGAACTACCGTAACGCGAGGAAATCCTGTTAGATGACAGAAGTGAAAGTTTAGTGGAAGAGATAATCAAATTCCCTACACGAATTGACATTAGTATTGGTGTGAAAAAATTTCGTTGGCGAGAAATAATGAAGCTAAAAGCCGATCCTCTCATACGTCGTCATGACGCTAAAGCGCGTTTTGCTAAGTTTGCAATCGGAGACTTAGAACTTGTAAAAGCACATGAGAAATCGAGCGAGATAGACAATGAAATCACTAAATTTTAGTTCGTTTATATTGGACCAAATAAAATCATTGGTATACCTCACACAAATGCTTATTGCTTAGAGTATCCAAGCTCTGGAAAAGTATTAGGTATACGGAACATTGTAGACTTGAAATTGTACAACCCTAGGATTGATTAATACCACATATGGGTCATTTGTACAGTATGTAAATATAGAGTGTAAGATTTAACGATTTTCTAGGCTTCTGTCTGACTAAGAGGACATTCAAGAAGTTGTAATTAACAAGTAATTAATTTTGACTACATGATTTAAGAGTAAATGATTATTAATCCAAGCTGCTAGTTTACGTTTTCAGCTGAGTCACAGTGCATTAAGGAATGTAAATATGATTTTGTAACTAGCTGTAAGACTTCATAAATATGTGATTTACTAGTCATTTCAGATGTAATTAGACGCTGTTTTAAGTTTCAGGCTAGTACATGGGTGTGATGATGTACAATGTAGAGTTATCCACTGTCATAGTATTAATGGACTCCTTGAGATTACTCGGGAGTGAGTTTTTCCGAAAGAATTCAGTGAAACGGACGTTCTGCAAATGCCGTTACACAGGCGAGTGAAATGAAGCGTGCCGCACTGGCGGGTGCAACAATACTGGCGAGGCGGAGCTGCTGTCGGCTCTTGTGACGCTCTCGGCATTCTTTGTACTTGCGGGTACAAAAGGCGGAGTTCTTTCTCTTCCCGTACAGCTGATGTCAGAGAATTCTGCTGTCAATATTTTTTTTTTTGCGATCTGCTGTATGTTATTTTCTTGTTTAGCGTTAAGTGGACTCTCATAACGAGAATATTAATTATGAAAAGGTTGTATAAAAATGTGTATTCTATGTAATTAATTATTAATTTGCGTATTTCATATGTTGTTGTTGTTGTTGTTTTAAGACTGGATTGATGCAGCTCTCCATGCTACTCTATCCTGTGGAAGCTTCTTCATCTCCCAGTACTTACTGCAACCTACATCCGTCTGAATCTGCTTAGTGTATTCATCT
Source organism: Schistocerca gregaria (assembly GCF_023897955.1). Classification (NCBI taxonomy): domain Eukaryota; kingdom Metazoa; phylum Arthropoda; class Insecta; order Orthoptera; family Acrididae; genus Schistocerca; species Schistocerca gregaria. The sequence continues at coordinate 786,515,538 of NC_064921.1, read as the reverse complement.
CTTGGTCTCCCTCTACGGTTTTTACCCTCCACGCTACCCTCCAATGCTAAATTTGTGATTCCTTGATGCCTCAGAACATGTCCTACCAACCGGTCCCTTCTTCTTGTCATATTGTGCCACAAACTCCTCTTCTCCCCGATTCTATTCAATACCTCCTCATTCGTTATGAGATCTACTCATCTGACCATCAGCATTCTTCTGTAGCACCACATTTCGAAAGCTTCTATTCTCTTCTTGTCCAAACTATTTATCGTCCATGTTTCACTACAGTCCATACAAATACTTTCAGAAACGACTTCCTGACACTTAAATCTATACTCGATCTCTTCTTCAGAAGCGCTTTCCTTGCCATTGCCAGTCTACATTTTATATCGTCTCTAAACCGACCATCATCAGTTATTTTGCTCCCCAAATATCGAAACTCCTTTACTACTTTAAGTGTCTCATTTCCTAATCTAATTCCCTCAGCATCACCAGCTTAATTCGACTACATTCCATTATTCTCGTTTTGCATTTGTTGATGTTCATCTTATATCCTCCTTTCAAGACACTGTCCATTCCGTTCAACTGCTCTTCCAAGTCCTTTGCTGTCTCTGACAGAATGACAATGTCATCGGCTAACCTCCTTTAATAACTACTCCGGATTTTTCTCTTGTTTCCCTTACTGCTTGCTCAATATACAGATTGAATAACATCGGGGATAGGCTACAACCCTGTCTCACTCGCTTCCCAACCGCTGCTTCCCTGTCATGCCCCTCGACTCTTATAACTGCCATCTGGTTTCTGTACAAATTGTAAATAGCCTTTCGCTCCCTGTATTTTACCACTGCCACCTTTATAATTTGAAAGAGAATATTCCAGTCAACATTGTCAAAAGCTTTCTCTACGTCTACAAATCCTATAAATGTAAGTTTGCCTTTCCTAAATCTATTTTCTAAGGTAAGTCGTAGGGACAGTATTGCCTCACGTGTTCCAACATTTCTGCGGAATCCAAACTGATCTTCGCCGAGGTCGGCTTCTACTTGTTTTTCCAATTGTCTGTAAAGAATTTGCGTTACTATTTTGCAGCTGTGACTTATTAATCTGATAGTTCGGTTATTTTAACATCAGTCAACACCTGCTTTCTTTGGGACTGGAATTATTATATTCTTCTTGAAGTCTGAGGGTATTTCGCCTCTCTAATACATATTGCTCACCAGATGGTAGAGTCTGATCATAACTGGCTCTCACAAGGCTGTCAGTAGTTCTAATGCAGTATTGTCTACTCCGGGAGCCTTGTTTCGACTCAGGTCTTTCAGTGCTCTGTTAAAATTTTCACGCAGTATCGTATCTCCCATTTCATCTTCATCTACACCCTCTTCCATTTCATAATATTGTCCTCAAGTACATCGCCCCTGTATAGACCCTCTACATACTCCTTCTACCTTTCTGCTTTCCTTTCTTTGCTTAGAATTGGGTTTCCATCTGAGCTGTTAATATTCATACAAGTGGCTCTCTTTTCTCCAAAGGTCTCTTTAATTTTCCTGTAGGCAGTACCTATCTTACCCCTTTTTTGATAAACCTCTACATCCTTACATTTGTCCTCTAGCCATTCCTGCTTAGCAATTTTGCACTTCCTGTCGACCTATTTTTTGAGACGTTTGTATTCCTTTTTGGCTGCTTCATTTACTGCGTTTTTATATTTTCTCGTTTCATCAATTAAATTCAACCAAAGGGTTTCTACTAGCCTTCGTCTTTTTACATACTTGATCCTCTTCTGCCTTCACTACTTCATCCCTCTGAGCTACCATTCTTCTTCTGCTGTATTTCTTTCCCCCATTCCTGTCAATTGTACCCTTATGCGCTTCCTGAAACTCTGCACAACCTCTAGTTTAGTCAGTTTATCCAGGTGCATCTCCTTAAATTCCCACCTTTTTGCAGTTTCTTTAATTTTAATATACAGTTACTAACCAATATAATGAGGTCAGAGTCCACATCTGCCCCTTGGAAATGTCTAACAATTTAAACCCTGGTTCCTAAATCTCTGTCTTACCATTATATAATCTACCTGATACCTTCTGGTATCTCTAGTATACTTCCATGTATACAACATTTTTTTATGATTCTTGAACCAAGTACTAGCTATGATTAAGTTATGCTCTTTCATTTCTCTCCTCCATTCCATATTCACTCACTATGTTTCCTTCTCTCTCTTTTCCTACTCACGAATTACAGTCACCCATGACTATTAAATTTTCGTCACCCTTCACTACCTGAATAATTTCTTTTATCTCATTATACATTTTATCAATTTCTTCATCATCTGCAAAGCTAGTTGGCAAATAAACTTGTAGTAGTGTAGTAGGCATGGGCTTCGTGTACATCTTGGTCACAATAATGCGTTCTCTATCCTGTTGGTAGTAGCTTACCCCCTCTCCTATTTTTTATTCATTATTAAACCTAGTCCTGCATTACCTCTACTTGATTTTGTATTTATATCCCTGTATTCATCTGACCAAAAGTTTTATTCCTCCTGTCACCGAACTTCACTAATTCCCAATATATCTAACTTCAACTTATCCATTTGCCTTTTCTAATTTTCTAACCTACTTGCCCGATTAAGGGATCTGACATTCCACGCTCAGATCCGTAGAACGCCAGTTTTCTTTCTCCTGATAACGACGTCCTCTTGAGTAATACCTGCCCGGAGATCAGAATAGGGGACTATTTTACCTCCGAAATATTTTACCCAAGAGCATGCCATCATTAGGTAAAGTTACGGCTGTAGTTTCCCCTTGCTTTCAGCCATTCGCAGTACCAGCACAGCAAGGCTGTTTTGGTTAGTGTTGCAAGGCCAGACCAGTCAATCATCCAGACTGTTGCCCCTGCAGCTACTGAAAAGGCTGCTGCCCCTATGCAGAAACCACATGTTTGTCTGGCCTCTCAACAGATACCCCTCCGTTGTGGTTGCACCTACGGTACGGCCATTTGTATCGCTGAGGCACTCAAGCCTCCCCACCAAGGGCAAGGGCCATGATTCATGGGGGTATAGCTTTCAATTTTCGGTTTTCTTAAATTCTTTTGTTAAATTAAGTCAGAGAGTAGAGAAATTTATTACTTCTGACAAACATTCAGTTTTTCATATAACACATGTCAACCTTCAGTTGCCACGCTTTTTGTGCTAATTATATGCACATTAATCTGTTATTTTCATTTATTATATTAGACGTCCATAGGACTGGCGACCGTAATTTTCCCTAAATCTCAAATATGTAATTAACGCCAATTTATTGTTAATGTAACGACCGCACATTTACTTTCTTTATTAATTTTACCGTTTTCGCAAAATAAATTTTCACCAATTTCATTTAGATGTTATCCCTTCCTCCCACTTTACCGAAAAATTAACTTCGATGACTATCGCTTTTCCCAAATTTCCATTAGGTGCACGCGGCTTAATTTTTCACTGTCATAAGGTCGATAAGTGAAGGGAAGGTTACAAACTGAGTCAAGTTATCCATTGCAAGGTAACAATTTGTTGTAGGGCATTTTTGAAGGAATATTAGGAATATTTTATGATTAGTCAAACTTCATGGAAATTCCAGAGATGCGTTTTGTAAGAGCGCACATTTAAATTACGTAACATTTATTGTATTCTTGTGAATCATTCTTTTATGCACTCTCATTTCCAGATAGACAGATTTTTTCAGACTAATTAAAACCACATTCCTAAAATGTAATTTGCATAAATAAGTATAAGTTCAAAAGTAGGGCAGATTCGCGGATTCTAAAACTGAACCTGTAATCGCAATTGCAAAATCCAGACAGTTTTCAGATCGTTAGCGAGAAATTCTGTTACAGTTTCACATACAACTAACAGCAGAACAGGTGAGCTACACATATTACTGTCCATTTGTAACTGCACACATTTTCAAAAATCTCCACCTCACCCCACCAAAGCCCTTGGAGCGGCATTTTTTACGTGTTAAAAAATTGTAATGGGAATATTGTGACATTGTTTGTGAATTCAGCACAGTTCGCTAGGATCCACAAAGATCCATTGTGTCAATACAAAACTTTGATGCGCCCGTATTGAAACTTATAAATTACCGCAAACTAATAAAAAAAAAATTCGATAAACTTATCCAAGTCAGTTCCCTCAAAATTGAAAGTAGCAGAGACAAGAGCCTGTTAAAAACTTACATATGTGCGTATTACTGTAAACATTGCAAAGATATTAGCAGTGTTGTGAAAATAGCAGCTATATGTTGATGTAGACTCTCCTCCTAGAAACTTCCTGCTGTCTCTACAACGCTGCGTGAGAGAAAATCGATCAGGTTTTCACCAAATAATTTCAAATTAATATTCAAAAGCAATGGATGTATCAACGTCCAGTGAGATTTCTTAGGTTGTGTTTGCAGTCTGTTTCATGCCGATAAATAAACAGACTTGGTGAGTAGGATGAAAGCGTCTTCCCTATGTATGACCTCCACCTTGTGCACCCAAGCATCTCCCTGTGGGTGCGTGATGGACAGCACCTCGTTTCGCAACGATATTCCACAACAGCACGTCACAGCTATGTACTCCCTTCAACTCACTCTGTAGTACCGCTAAATCCCACAGCATATTAATGAAGAAGAACACTATAAGAGAAATTATGCTTGGTGGCATCAATGGTCAATCGCTAACGTCCTCACTAAAATGTTTATAGAGAACGTTTAGTCCAAGTGGAACAGGAATTCTGGTGGAAACGGCACATAACCTAAATACGAACCATAGAATGTTGACGAAGTTGTCCAATAGATCTTTAATTTACTAGTACTATTCACATATTTTGCTTATTTGGAAAACATGGTGTAAGGCGTCTGGATTTTACGGACCTTACATGTGTTTGATCCTACACGACAGTACAACACAGTATGAGTTCCTCAGATTATATTTTATAAACAAAAGGCAATTGCAGCAATGTCATGTACCGAAAACTATGGAACAGTATCTACCAATATGGACAGGGGACTGAATAAATAAGTTAAAGTGAAACGCATTTTGGAGACGAATGGAGCAGGTGGTTAATGGCATCGCAAAACTCCCTTAACAAGAGAACGGTGAGCTTCAGCGCTGAAAGGGATAATGCCAGAACAATACATTACTGCTTTTAACGTCAATACGGCTGGGACCAAAGGTAAGTGGATGGGCGGCTTTAATAGGGCTAGGCTGTGACCTGGCAACAAAAATAAAATTCACCTCTAATGAAACAGCGTTTCGCTGAAACCATAATGGGCGACACAGACGTGACACGGAAGGGGGGGGGGGGTCTCCCCATTATATCAAAGTATTTTGAGAACTAAGGTTTCTAGATATCTCCCTCATCTCGCAGCAGGCCGCATAAGTGTGTGGATAATAGCAAGGGCATTGAGAGCTTTGCTTTATAGAAAATGCTAGTTAATTGTTTCTGCGGGAAAAGAAACTGTGTACATCGCTCCATCCCTTAGCGAGTGTGCAATAGTCATTATTTCGACTAGGGAAAACTTAACTTTCTACAGAATGCAGGACACTTGAGACTGAGTAAATTCAGTCAAGGCCAGAATATGAAGTTAGCGTTTCAGATCCAGCACAGAGACAAAGCCGTTGCAGATACCACTCGGTAAAATACTGTTGTGCATTAGGTCACAGTAACTGATGAGTCCAGATTTTGCTGACTCCAGCTTGCATACGCTTTGACCAGTGAATATCAAAACTAGGATGCTAACCTACTCTCACATTGAGTGCATGAGAGTTATTAAACAAATAAATTTATTCTCCACCAACCCAGTGCATTGAACAGCTACAACATTGTAGATGTAATTGAGCTAGTGAAGATTTTAATCATTTTTTCCTGTGAGAAATATTTTTTTCATATGTAGAGATAACGATTTACTAATCGTGAGTTCGAATGGTCAAGAGTTAAGTATTTTGTTACTGAGTGTTGAAAGTAATTGAACTAGATTGTAGCCTATCACTTGACCCCTGAAAGCACAGTTGATAAATCATATGTAGAATAAAAAGGGCAATAGCTGTTTTGTCTTTCTAGAACAGACCCGAAAATTTCACTTTTATTAATTCATGAATTCTAGTTAAGAAACAGCAGCATTTCCAATGTTTTTTGTAACGATCTGCACCTAATATTAGCTGCCTTACAGGGCAACATATCTAAAAAATGTCTGTTTAACACCTTGGGCTTGAGAAGACGGTTCGGATTGCGGTGTTGCTGGGTTTTAATTTCCTTGTGCTGTGCAGGCAGCAAATTAGAAATTCACCAACGTCAGAAAGGCGTCTACTCGATGTCTCTTCACTGTAGATACTTACAAGAGGATGTAAAAGTAGTGTTGATAAAAAACACCATCTAATATCTACAATTACTGAAGCTGCGCAACTCCGGTTATGCAATAAAGTTCTGATGAAAAACTGTTAGTAAAATATTTATTGGGCGATAAGATAATGGTTTGGCTTCTGGAAAATAATGTCCAAAATTTGCAGACAAAAATGTTTGTTTGTTCTTATAACCAAAGAAACGGTACTATTCAGTCCACATTTACACTACTGGTTATTTTCGTCAAGTTCACACTGCATATACTCATGTCACATTACCAGCAGCCAGAAATGTATCCATATCTGACCTGAGTTAAACAATATTTGCACAGTCGTTAATTCCGCCATTAATATGAGCTAATACATTTGGTCGTTCTGGTGGATTTCAAAAAAGAAATTGCTTGCCAAAAAGCTCAGTGGTTGAATGCTGAAGGGAGAACCGATAGAAGTACTCAGGGTACCCTCCGCCACACACCGTCAGGTGGCTTGCGGAGTGTGGATGTAGATGTAGATGTAGATGTAAATGTAGATGCCATGTGGATACTATGAAGGCTAAATTTCACTCGCGAATAACTTTCCAACAAAACAGTTCTAATGCTTCCAAACTTCACAATACTGTCCGTAACTACATCAACGATAGTCACGACATATATCAAGCATGATGAACTCAATATTCCTTCGTTTTAGACATGATTTTGACTTGCAGTAGTAACATGACTGTCCGTGTTCAAAGCTAGCGAGAGACTCCCTTTTTGTGGCCTCACTCCCAGTATAACTATCAGGTAAAAGGCGGTATCCATCTCATTTCTGATTGGGTAACCATACTCGCTGCCAATCAGAATGCTCGTTCATGATTACACTTGCACGAAAACTGGACTGCACCAATCCTTACATACAGACGAATCTACGTTATTCTGATATACAAATATTAAACTAACGTTTAATAAACGAGGACGAAAAGGCAATAAAACTGGAAAGATTCTTTGCATAGAGATAATTCTCCAACTGACTTTCTGGTTGCTCTGTTACAATAGCAATCACACCTAGACATATGTCTTCAGCAAAGTTTGTAAATCCCCTACGAACATTTTCCCACAACAGGCTTGCGTAACTCTTGCAGGTTACTTAAGATGGTATATAATGCAACATAAAAAATTTGAAAAATCTCCCACATACACACTCTCATTCACTCTCATATACTCCCACAACAATATTACACTCCAATAATAACTTTGTCTGATTTTTGTATTACGAAAACGAAAAATAATTAAAGTAAAAATCTCAATTAATTAATTCAGCACACTGAGAGTTCTGTTTATGTTTTTGGATAATACCAAATGGTAAGCTGTTATTCACATGCAGCTTTACTGTATGGTTAATGGTGATAACTTCTTCTTGGGTAAGATATTCCGGAGGTAAAATAGTGCCCCATTCGGATCTCAGGGCGGGGACTACTCGAGAGGACGTCATTATCAGGAGAAAGAAAACTGGCGTTCTAAGGATCGGAGCGTGGAATGTCAGAACCCTTAATCGGGCAGGTAGGTTAGAAAATTTAAAAAGGGAAATGGATAGTTTAAAGTTAGATATAGTGGTAATTAGTGAAGTCCAGTGGTAGGAGGAAAAAGACTTTTTGTCAGGCGAATATGCACAGGATAGAGTAGCATGGAGAGCTGCATCAAACCAGTCTCAGGACTGAAGACCACAACAACAACAAAATCTGTTTTATTTCCTAACTGAATTTAGTTCCCTAAGTGTCGATTTTTTTGTAATTTTTCTATCACTGAAAATATGATAGCTATAAGCTGAATTTTGGATACAATCTTTTCCTGAATGTCAAAAGGTAGTGTACCGATTTTGAAAGTGATCGAATAATATTTAATATCATTTACGAGGTGCATTCAAGTTCTAATGCCTCCGATTTTTTATAATTAACTACTCACCCGAAATCTATGAAACTGGTGTTACTTCTCGACGTAATCGCCCTGCAGACGTACACATTTTTCACAACGCTGACGCCATGATTCCATGGCAGCGGCGAAGGCTTCTTTAGGAGTCTGTTTTGACCACTGGAAAATCGCTGAGGTAATAGCAGCACGGCTGGTGAATGTGCGGCCACGGAGAGTGGTTTTCATTGTTGCAAAAAGCCAAACGTCACTAGGAGCCAGGTCAGGTGAGTAGGGAGCATAAGGAATCACTTCAAAGTTGTTATCACGAAGAAACTGTTGTGTAACGTTAGCTCGATGTGCGGGTGCGTTCTCTTGGGGAAACAGCACACGCGCAGCCCTTCCGGGACGTTTTTGTTGCAGTGCAGGAAGGAATTAGTTCTTCAAAAGATTTTCGTAGGATGCACCTGTTACCGTAGTGCCCTTTGGAACGCAACGGGTAAGGATTACGCCCTCCCTGTCCCAAAACATGGACACCATAATTTTTTCAGCACTGGCGGTTACCCGAAATTTTTTTGGTGGCGGTGAATCTGTGTGCTTCCATTGAGCTGACTGGCGCTTTGTTTCTGGATTGAAAAATGCCATCCACGTCTCATCCATTGTCACAACCGACGAAAAGAAAGTCCCATTCATGCTGTCATTGCGCGTCAATATTGCTTGGCAACATGCCACACGGGCAGCCATGTGGTCGTCCGTCAGCATTCGTGGCACCCACCTGGATAACACTTTTCACATTTTCAGGTCGTCATGCAGGATTGTGTGCACAGAACCCACAGAAATGCCAACTCTGGAGGAGATCTGTTCAACAGTCATTCGGCGATCCCCCAAAACATTCCACTTTCTCGATCATGTCGTCAGACCAGCTTGTGCGAGCCCGAGGTTGTTTCGGTTTGTTGTCACAGGATGTTCTCCCTTCATTAAACTGTTGCACCCATGAACGCACTTTCGACACATCCATAACTCCATCACCAAATGTCTCCTTCAACTGTCGATGAATTTCAATTGGTTTCACACCACGCAAATTCAGAAAACGTATGATTGCACGCTGTTCAAGTAAGGAAAACGTCGCCATTTTAAGTATTTAAAACAGTTCGCATTCTCGCCGCTGGCTGTAAAATTCCATCGGCCATATGGTGCTGCCATCCCTAGGACGTATTGACAATGAACGCAGCCGCATTTTAAAACAATGCGCATGTTTCTATCTCTTTCCAGACCGGAGAAAAAAAATCGGAGGCCTTAGAACATGAATGCACCTCGTATTTAGGATCTTATACATGGTGAATCTCTGGTGGCTAAGAAGTTACACAAGAGCCGTTCTCATGCTGACGTACTAGCAGGTGCACATGACTCATTCACTAAGACACAAGTGGAGTTTTCTTTCATAGCCTCCGGCTCCAATACTGCGAGCTGTATAGCAACGAATGTTATCGCGCATTAACTCGCGACGTTACAAGATATTTTGTCCATATGCTCGCTAAGTAGTGAGCTAAGTTTGCACACGTTAGTCCACCCTCTGTGCAGATACAGAGTGTGGACAATCTCTCAAATGGCGACTCTGCCAGTATGCGAAATTGCAGCATTCTGATAGACTGATGGTTAGTTTTTGATGGGTACAAAACAAATAATCCTCCCGTAAAATAAGCTGATGCAAATTAGAGAAAAAAATGTAAATGTGACTCAACTGTGTAGTAAGTGTAGATAGAACTGTATTCATGTATTTCTTACTTACTGGCGCAACACATCGTTGAATTCTGACTCATCTCCATTTACCAAAAGGTTAAATAAAAGACGAGAAAACGGTTTCAGTTATTGAATATACGACCGAGGACGATATTTTGGGGTAGAATAAGTCTGTAGTCATGTTCGGGAAGTTCGCGAACAACAACGCTTAGTGGAATGCCCAAAAATGACAGAAAATAATCAATAAAGGCAAAGAGAAATCATTGACGATTATGATATGATCGGTTTGAACACGCAACAAGTAAACCGCTGTCTAATTCTTTAAGTATAGGGCTAAAAGGAACCAATACTTAGATAATCCATACAGCGACGGAGAACTGATTCAAATATGCAAAACGAATGTGCCAATGAAGTATCAACAAGCCTTGATATCACGTGAGGGCGATAATATAGAAACTTTCAAAGGTGTTTTGAGAGAAGTAGAATTCATGTACGAAAACTACGCTCAAAGATGTCGCGATTCAGGGCAGAATAATTTTGAAAGAACACTTAGTAGTGAAGAGAATAGTAATAGCAGCGTTGGCAGGCCGGTACTGGAATTGAATTCTGGGTGAAATGGGAATAATTACGGAAATGGTAGTAGTGGAAACTCTAGACCACAGCGTAACGGTTATGGTTTTAATAGTGGTTGGAACAGGCGGAATATAGACGAAAGTAGGAATGGAAGCTGGAGAATTCGGGATAAACGCCAGACTCATTTTAACGAGCAATCTCCAGGTCTAAGGAGAGAAAGCAGACGGAGACGTGGGACGCGAATACAACCACAGGAAAATACTTCGCGTAAATACCTGTGAAACGAACCACAGATGGAGGATGAAATACGACTACCAATTCCTGGGAAGCATCAGGATTGACTGACGTTATGTATTGCTTGACTTCAAGCAGATAATGCACTTTCTGCAGAAACGGGTGACAAGGCGACTGCAGCAATAAATAGGTTAAGGTGTGACATCTACGAAAACACAGTACGGGGGTATTACCGAGACTATGTAATTATAACACCAGACCCAAAAGCAGCGTCGTAATAAATGATGACACAGCTGCAAATTTGAATCTGCAACTCTCAGTGCCAGATAACAAATATGATAACGAGTTTGCGAGGGTACAGACACAATTAAAGTAGAATCTGACGAATCCCCGGAATATAAGTGTGAAGTACTGTCACAGTTAAAGGATGTCTGCCCCAGTAGCTGAGTGGTCAATTCAAAGGACCCGGGTTCGATTCCCGGCTGGGTCGGAGATTTTCGCCGTTCAGGGACTGGGTGTTGTCCTTATCATCATCATTTCATCCCCATCGACACGCAAGTCGCGGAAGTGGCCTCAACTGGAAAGACTTGCACCAGGCGAACGGTCTATCCGACACGAGGCCATAGTCACATGACATTTACATTTTACTTAAAGAATACTTGCCAGGCTCTAAACTCCAAATGAAACACGACTACACAGATGTATGACGAGGAGGCAAACTTAAGGGAAGCATCAAGGTGTAAAAATGAGGATTTAAAATCTAGAGTGGTTACTGTAGAAGTTGATCTAGAATCATGTGAGACTACAGTTAAACAATTTAAAAAAGGGAAATAGTTCTCATCAAACTCTTGATAATTACCATCAAATGTTGATGGAAAATGACGCAACTATTGATGCCCATAAATTTCCAGTTGTGACAGAACAAACACACACAGATCGGTACAATTATGAAGTAATTGAGGACATACGAGTATTAATGGAGGAAGTCAGAGACGAGATTACTTCAGAGATAAGTCCGATACTTCGTGTAACAGTCAAGAGTATTGTCTTTAACACAATAGTAGATAGTGGGAGTGAATTAACTGCGATATCACACCCCTCCCATACTCAATCTTTGCTACGGTGACAATTACTTATTTGAACAGAACAAAGATCCAGTGGCGTTAAAGGTCGAATATAATTGGAAAGACAAGAACTTGGTTGACATTTGTCAACAGTATTTGCTGAAGAATGACTTGTACAGACGTATTGGGTAGGAATTCTTGCATTTGTGATACTGCAATTATCCATGAAAACAAAAATATAAATGTATCACAGATGATACAGCAAAAGAATGTAGTTATGTTTCAGGTAGCAGCAGATCTCAAGAGGCACACACGATGAGCTACAAACATGTAAATATTTAAATATAGATACAATAATATTAATCATTTAAATCGTTATATGTGAAAAAAGAAAACTAAATTCACGATGTACTAATTAAGTAACCTGCATATCATCAATCCATACTCATTCAAGAAGTGAAGGCATCGTTATAAAATAAAGTAACTTAAGGTGAAAATGACAATTTTGCTTTAAAGTACCGAAAAAATACTATTTAACTATTCATGGTATTGGTCATGTATATATTCAATGTAAATTTAGATAAAGAAGCTTGTAACAAGTAGCGTTAAACAAAAAGTCAAGGTAACCGGTTGAAACAGAGACCACACGCAGTGCCACATCACTACAACTGTCTGGGGAAGGAAGACAAGCTGACAGAAGTGGAAGGTCAATGGGAGGCTACGGTCTGAGTGTGAGAGTTTATACGATTGCGCAATATGGCAATGTCGACAAACCGGAGACTCAAGTAAGGAATTTACTGACTCACACTTCACATTAGTGCGGAGACCAAGCCAGATGTATTTTGAAGAATATTGTCCCACGCTTCACCCCAGTAGTGAGAGGACGGAGAAAGCCCAGCAACAGCGAGAGACAAAGGATGTACACCTGTGAGGCAAGCGAAGCGACTCCGTTAACACCGCACAAATGGTTCAAATGGCTCTGAGCACTATGCGACTTAACTTCTGAGGTCATTAGTCGCCTAGAACTTAGAACTAATTAAACCTAACTAACCTAAGAACATCACACACATCTATGCCCAAGGCACGATTCGAACCTGCGACCGTAGCAGTCCAAACTGAAGCGCTTAGAACCACAAGACCGCACCAGCCGGCAACACGACACCAAACACACGCGACTAACAATAGTAAACCGTCGATACCAGCTCCGTAGAACGATCACCTCGATAAATAAACTCGGAATATTTCTCTCAACACAGATTCTGAAGCTCATAACTGAAAACAAATACATCACTTCCAAAATTATCTATTCAAACTTGATTATATCTCATAACAACATTACTGGTAATCCTTTCGAATCAATTTCACTGAATAACATATCCTATCCCTATGCCCAAGAGGTTGCAAGTTCCAAGAAGGATGACATGAAGACACAGCAAGGAACGAACAGAAGAAAGGGTCCTAAGATGAGTACAGAAGACTGCATGATTCCTTTCTAAAGATTATACCTTAAACCAGTATGCGATTTGGCAGAATCAACAGGAAGCAATATTCAGAAAAACCATGGTAGTTATTTTATTCTATCTATCTAACTAACCAAAGGTGGTCATACCATCAAACAGGTATGCATAATGGGGACACAAACTGCAGCGATCATGAAGGGGCTGTACTGATCAACCTTGATGGCAACAACGCCAATAAAGGACGATCCCAACTATGTGGTCACATCATGGTATTGCCTTGGATGCGCAGTTTGTCATCAAAACAATGCAACATGGAACTTACCATGTAATGGCACTTGCGTTTGAAAACTCATAACTGTAAATCTTCATCAACATCGCACAGAGTCCACAACTGACTAGCAGCTGCAACCACCATTGATTGACAGCAGCATCAGGAAGCAAACCCAGTTCAAAGTTTGAAGCGTAAAGTGCATTAAGAAAGAAAGTGATGTGTGTGATGAATCATGGTAATATTATAAAGAGTTCAAAAGATAATCTCTTCAACAAGGAGTGGAGATGCCTGTAAATATTCTGTCGCACCTGTACCACTGAGAATTTGTACATTATGTGTTTCTGTATTCTATAATTCGATTTGTAAATTGTTAAAGTATATTCATAAAGGTACCTTTTTTTGTATTTTGCATTTCATGTGTAAATTTGTAAATGTCTACTCATTCTAAAGATATGTTACTAATAATTTGTGTATTGTAGATATTTTGGAAACATGTGCTTTAATGATAAATAATGTGAATGAATATATAGTTTGTGTTATGCAAAAATGTTAACTATTTTAAATATGATGACAATTCAATATTGATGTTGTATTTACAGGTTGAGAATAGAGGTAAGACAAAAAAATGCATCCTTAACTTCACTAATCTTTCAAAATGATCAGTATCATGAATCTTTGAGAATTTTAGAATGCCTGAAGTTATTACAAAGAAAGAACCTAAAGGGTGTATGAACGATTTTAATAGAAGATAACCACAAGTACTAGAGAAAAATGTTGGAAGACTAGTCAAATAACAGCTATAAAGGACTGTAAAGCCACATAAATATCATATAAATAGAAAATGCCATGTAAAGCAATACCTTTAAGAACTAAATAGAATGTTAAAACAACTTCATCTAGCATAAGATAGACAAGTAGCTATACACTGTTTAAAATTAATTGAATTTATAATTTAGCACTGCAAAGAGCAATGCTTCAACCTAAGCTCACAGCAGCACAAAATTAATTCGGAGGGGACAGCTTGTGTAAGGCACCTTGATTTTATGGTCATTACACAAGCTTGATCCATAATGACAGTACGATACTGTTCGAGATCCTCAGAAAATATGAATTATATTGTATCAACAAAAGTCAGTTGTAGAGATCTCATGTACCAAAAACTAACAAAATAATATCTACCAATATGGACATGGACATGAATAACTAAGTTAAAGCGAAACGCATTTTGGAGACGAACCGAGCAGGTAGTTAATGTCATCGGAAAACCCTATTTAACAAGAAAACGGCCATCTTCAGCTCAAAAAGGGATAAATCCAGACCAATACATTATTTCTTTTAATGTATATACAGTCAGGACCGGGGGTAAGTGGCTGGACGGCTTTAGCAGAGCCAGGCTGTGACCCAGAAAGAAAAATAAAATTCATCCCCAATGAGACAGCAATTGCCTGAAGCCATACTGGGAAATGCTTGCAACACAGTGGGGAGATCCCCATTACATAAAATCATTGTCATAACAAAAATTTCTTGATATCTCTGTCGTCCCACAGCAGACTGCACAAGTGTGTGTAAGCGAAGGAGTTGAGACCTTTCCTTTCTGCGAAGTGTGGACAATGCCCATAATGTATCGTGGCGACAGATAGCTAAGAGGTAGTTAATTATCCCTCTGGGAGTTGTTGTGGGCAAAGAAACTGTGCACGTCCCTCCAACTGTTAGCGAGCGTGCAATAGCCATTACTTCAACTAGGGAAAAATTAACATTTTATGGAATGCAAGAAAGTTGAGTCTGAATGAATTCAGCCAAGGCCAGAATATTAAATTGGCTTTTTAAATCCAGCATGGAGACCACACCGTTGCAGCTGCCACTTGGAAAAGTGACATGTTGCGGTAGGTCACAGTAAATGTTGAGTCAAGATTTTGCTCAGTCACACTTGCATACACTTTAACCACTGAATATCAAAAACTAGGATACTAACCTACTCTCACATTGAGTACATGAGAGTTTTTTCCAAAATAAATTTGTGCTCCACCAAATCAGTGCATTGACCAGCTACTAAATCGTAGATGTAAGTGAGCTAATAAAGATTTTAATCATTCTATCCTGTGAGGAAAAAAATCCTATGTAGAGATAACGATTTAATAAACGTCAGTTCGAATGTCCAAGAGTCAAATATTTATTATTGAGTGTTGAATGTATTGGAACATGATTGTTGTGTATCACTTGAGTCCTGAAAGCACAGTCGATAAATTATATGTAGAATAAAAGATTGAATAGCTGTTTAGTCTTTCTAGAATAGACCCGAAACTTTCATTTTTATTAATTCATGAATTCTAGTTAAGAAACAGCAGCATTTCGAAAGATTTTTCTTATGACCCACACATGATATTAGCTGCCTTACAGGGCAATATTTCTATAGAATGTCTGGGCTTGAGAAGACAATTCAGATGTTTTTTCAATTTGTACGCTAAGTGGTAAGCTAAGTTTGCATACACAATTAGTACACTCACTGTGCAGATACAAAGTGCAGACAATCTCAGAATAGTCAGATGGCGGAATTATGGTCCTCGGTTACATCTGTCAAGTTTTTCACACATAGAAATCGTTTTGCATTACAGTTTAATTAAATAATGTTAAACATGATATTTGTAGCTATGAAAGTGATGGGATTATACCAATAACATAGAGTGCCTTGTGTGTTAAGAAGTTATATTACAAAAGATTACTGCTCTGTCCACATTTTGATCGTCGCAAGTGATCAGCCACATTGTCATTGGATATTCTGTCCGTGGGTAAAATATAGTTGACTCATATAATACCTTCCCACTTGTTTGGTGTTTGTACCAGAGACAGCAGAGAAAAATTATGACCATGAAAAGGCATTTTATTACGCTGATCCCACCATTAATGCCCTTTCTTCACTGTTGTCTGAACTTGTAAATATGTTATATTTAAATAAGCACCACACATATTGAATATCAATCTAAATTACTCAAAGCGAGCAAGGCGCAAACACTTGGCGAAATTATTTTTACTTGGGAACTCGATAGCGCTGTAGATTTAGCCCCATTCGTAGCTTACAAAAGTAGTAAACTTCTCGCTCATTATACTGACCACCCAGATTTGTAAGAAGATCAAAATAACAGGTGCGCAGAATAACAGACCAATACCTCTGATGCTCACCATCTGCAAGAGGTGAGACATTAAGGGAGGAAAGAAATTTTCCCTCAGAAAATCAACACGAAACTTGTTTATCGATTGTACATTAGCTCAGGCGTCTGTCTGGCTCTCGTGATGTTTCAGTTAGAAGATGCTGGCAAACAGGTTCCGCCTTCCAAGATTAGCAACAACTTTCGACAATGATCCACACTGTCGAATGATAAATAATAATCCATACGTAGCACATACGAAAATAACTTCACTAACATTAAGCAGTTTTGGCCAATAGAAATTACAGTCTTATTACGACAGTCAACTTTCGATACTTACCAGCTAGTTCCATGTAGACAGTTTGAGACTAAGATTTGCCGATTCTGTTATGTTCACACACATATCTTGTCTCAGTGGTTGGCAGGATGGTCAAATTAATTACACAGCATGTTAACCTGCTGTGAGGTCACAGCATAGAGCTAACGAATGGTGTGTTGTAAGATCCTACCAGATGGTAGATGAATGCAGATCTCCGGCACGGATTCGCTTTTTGTAATCAACAGTGCAACGACCCTGCCATGTGGCGACGTCATTAGAAAACGGCTAGAAGCTCCCGGACTTCGTGTTGAAGTAGACATAGGTGGCTGGATCGATATACAGTGCTCTTTCTAATACATCTACATCTACATCGATATTTATACTCTGCAAGTCACCCAACGGTGTGTGGCGGAGGGCACTTTACGTGCCACTATCGTTACCTTCCTTTCCTGTTCCAGTCGCGTACGGTTCGCGGGAAGAACGACAGTCTTAAAGCCTCCGTGTGCGCTCTAATCTCTCTAATTTTACATTCGTGATCTCCTCGGGAGATATAAGTAGGGGGAAGCAATATATTCGATACCTCATCCAGAAACGCACCCTCTCGAATCCTGGCGAGCAAGCTACGCCGCGATGCAGAGCGCCTCTCTTGCAGAGTCTGCCATTTGAGTTTGCTAAACATCTCCGTAACGCTATCACGCTTACCAAATAACCCTGTGACGAAACGCGCCGCTCTTCCATGGATCTTCTCTATCTCCTCCGTCAACCCGATCTGGTATGGATCCCACACTGATGAGCAATACGCAAGTTTTGTAAGCCACCTCCTTTGTTGATGGACTACATTTTCTAAGGACTCTCCCAATGAATCTCAACCTGGCACCCGCCTTACCAACAATTAATTTTATATGATCACTCCACTTCAAATCTTTCCGCACGCATACTCCCAGATATTTTACAGAAGTAACTGCTACCAGTGTTTGTTCCGCTATCATATAATCATACAATAAAGGATCCTCCTTTCTATGTATTCGCAATATATTACATTTGTCTGTGTTAAGGGTCAGTTGCCACTCCCTGCACCAAGTGCCTATCTGCTGCAGATCTTCTTGCATTTCGCTACAATTTTCTAATGCTGCAACTTCTCTGTATACTACAGCATCATCCGCGAAAAGCCGCATGGAACTGGGCCATTTACATATATTGTGAAAAGCAATGGTCCCATAACACTCTCCTGTGGAACGCCAGAGGTTACTTTAACGTCTGTAGACGTCTCTCCATTGATAACAACATGCTGTGTTCTGTTTGCTAAAAACTCTTCAATCCAGCCACACAGCTGGTCTGATATTCCGTCGGCTCTTACGTTGTTTATCAGCCGACAGTGCGGAACTGTATCGAACGCCTTCCGGAAGTCAAGGAAAATAGCGTCTACATGGGAGCCTGTATCTAATATTTTCTGGGTCTCATGAACAAATAAAGCGAGTTGGGTCTCACACGATCGCTGTTTCCGGAATCCATGCTGATTCCGACAGAGTAGATTCCGGGTTTACAAAAAATTCATGATACTCGAGCAAAAAACATGTTCTAAAATTCTACAACAGATCGACGTCAGAGATATAGGTCTATAGTTTTGCGCATCTGCTCGACGGCCCTTCTTGAACACTGGGTGCTACCTGTGCTCTTTTCTAATCATTTGGAATCTTCCGTTCCTCTAGAGACTTGCGGTACACGGCTGTTAGAAGGGGGGCAAGTTCTTTCGCCTACTCTGTGTAGAATCGAACTGGTATCCCGTCAGGTCCAGTGGACTTTCCTCTGTTGAGTGATTCCAGTTGCTTTTCTATTCCTTGGACACTTATTACGATGTCAGCCATTTTTTCGTTTGTGCGAGGATTTAGAGAAGGAACTGCAGTGCGATCTTCCTCTGTGAAACAGCTTTGGAAAAAGGTGTTTAGTATTTCAGCTTTACGCGTGTCATCCTCTGTTTCAATGCCATCATCATCCCGGAGTGTCTGGATATGCTGTTTCGAGCCACTTACTGATTTAACGTAAGACCAGAACTTCCTAGGATTTTCTGTCAAGTCGGTACATAGAATTTGACTTTCGAATTCACTGAACGCTTCACGCATAGCCCTCCTTACGCTAACTTTGACATCGTTTAGCGTCTGTTTGTCTGAGAGGTTTTGGCTGCGTTTAAACTTGGAGTGAAGCTCTCTTCGCTTTCGCGGTAGTTTCCTAACATTGTTGTTGTACCACGCTGGGTTTTTTCCGTCCCTCACAGTTCTACTCGGCACGTACCTGTCTAAAACGCATTTTACGATTTCCTTGAACTTTTTCCATAAACGCTCAACATCGTCAGTGTCGAAACAGAAATTTTCGTTTTGATCTGTTAGGTAGTCTGAAATCTGCCTTCGATTACTCTTGCTAAACAGATAAACCTTCCTCCCTTTTTTATATTCCCATTAACTTCCATATTCAGGGATGCTGCAACTGTCTTATGATCACTTATTCCCTGTTCTGCACATACAGAGTCGAAGAGTTCGGGTCTGTTTGTTATCAGTAGGTCCAAGATGTTATCTCCACGAGTCGGTTCTTTGATTAATTGCTCGAGGTAATTTTAGGATAGTGCACTCAGTATAATGTCACTCGATGGTCTGTCCCTACCACCCGTCCTAAACATCTGAGTGTCCCACGTTTCGATGCTACAGACTCGAGTCCGTGACAGCTAGCAACAAGTGCCACCGTATAATTTGTTCACAGACAGGAGTTTAAAAGTTATTAATAAAAGTGACACTCCCTAAGTCCGCGTCCGAATTGCTGTCTCCAACGAAATGCGGCTATCCTAATGATCACGGAAAGCTGACATCTGGTGACTGTGACAGGCGGTAGACACTGCCAAGAAAGAAGGCTTGAGTCAGAAGACTGCTACAAGAAAAACGTCAGCAAATAGGAGGAAACGTTCCTTTTGAGATTCCATGTAGGACCGTCAAATTTCACTCATATTGTTTGGGAAGTATTCTGTCTTCTACTTCTTTCTGGAACGTTTCTGTATGCGAAGGTCGTTTACAGAGCTTCTTCCAAGCTTCTCTTGTCCCCCACATTCTTTCATTTAGCACCTCCTCCCATTGCTGTTCTCTTCGGATTACACCATGCTTCAGCTTATCGCTCCACCTTGTTTGTGATCTTCCAAATGGTCTTCATCCAGATTCTGTCCTTTCTAGAGCTCATCTCGGAAGTCTTCCTGGTCGCAGTCTTTTACCGTGGCCAAACCACTTAAATTAACTACTCTCCGTAGTTTGTTCGAGGCGTTTGGTTTTGCAAAGTATTAAATATTATTTTATTCCTTGTCCTGTCCCATCTCGTCTTACCAAGGATCCCTCGAAAGTACACTTCTGCTCAGATCTTTCTTCCTCAAATGAAAAATTCTGGTACGTTGGTCAATATTTTAGGGTAATATGACTTTTGCACCACGAACTTCTCTCGACAATGCATTTCTGTTCGATCTTGCTTTGTCCAAGTCAAACATTCTGATTCATTGGTCAAAATTGGTGGATATACATCATGATCTCCGGTCTGGCTGGTATTTTACAATTTCCAATTACGTCTATTACACAATTACAAAATTTCGAACAATTTTCTGTCCTCTCTGGAATTTCATTCTCTATATTTCCTTTCTTGGTTAATTTACTTTCTGATAAAATTAGTGGAAAAATAGTTCTGATCGTGGGGTTATTTTATACAAATGACCGGTTTTGGCATAGGCTTAGGCCCTCTTCAGACAGCAACATCAGCTGCACTTGACGATGCGTAGAACAGCCAGCTGACCTCAGACGGTGAAACTGCTCAGCAGTTCAGTTTCAGCTGATGGTGGCTGTCTGAAGATGGCTTAAGCCTAGGCCGAAACCGGTCACTTTAATAAAATAACCATCGTAATAAAAATTGTTTTTCGCTGATTTTATATAGATTGCACGATCGCTGTTTCCCCAAACATGTTACTTATATTTCTGAACACTTCCTAAGTACTTCAAATCATCTACTTCTTTAATAATTGTTCCATTGAAACTTACATCCTACAATTTTTTCCTATTTCATGCTGATCTTCGTTTCTTCATTTTTTGTTATGCTTACTTGCGTGCTTCGTTCTTCAGGCACTCTCTGCCAGGTCTGTAGGTGTTCTTCCAGTTTTTATTCATTTTCTTCCAACTGATCACTTGATTTGCAAATGCAATGAGTTTCACATCATCTGCTGGTGATCCCTGGCGAACTTTCGTCATGATGTTGCCCGTAGCATTATTAAAAAGCATTGTGAGGGCACTGTTCATTACCTAAGCACTCTGTACCTAATAAGCACTCCTCTTGAACTAAATTCTTTGGGCCGTTAGCTATGGCGTCAACTGAAGTGTAGCACCAGTGATATTTAGTGGGATAATGTATGGGAATATACCTAGGGGGAGGGGTGATCTCAAGGTCCCAGGCACGTTCCACTACCGCTGAAGCAGATGCCCTCGCGTCTCCCACCACACTCGCCTACGCAGTCAGCCACCCGTGTGCTGGCTAACACTGCGAGAATACCAGCAGCCTCTGTCCTCAGCAAATGCCGTGTGCAGCCTGGTTCCGTGTCTCATACTGGCCACTCGCGGGAGCAACCCTGTGCTTGAGTCGCAACCAGCTTGCCAAGAGGAGTGTGTCTGACATTCTGCATCGGCACACTGCACATATCTGAGCAAGATAATATGTTTACATTGATAGATGTGTTTCCATGGGCTGTCCCAGCGTGCAACTCCACCACAACAGAGAACGTTTGGATCATTATGGGGAGGTCACTCAAACCATTTAGGGATTTTGACGATGTAAAGCGCCAATTGCACAGAATTTGGTACGAAACGCCCTAGGAAGAAATGGTGCAACTCTGTCATTCAATGCTAAGCTGTAAACTTCTTGCACAAGGCCAGAAGTGGAGCAACGCGTTTTTAGCTTGCTTAATTTCTGAAGCTCTTTCTCTTGAATAAGTCACCCAAATCTCCTGATATTCGTTTGTCTGTATATGTAATCACATCTACCGATTTCCGTCGCTGTCTGATAATTCCTTCCTGGAGGTTTGTGTGTGTGTGTGTGTGTGTGTGTGTGTGTGTGTGTGTGTGTGTGTGTGTGTTTGTCTGTGTTTACAACGGAATGATTATGTTCTACAATGCTCAGGGACGTGGCAGTTCTTGTGGCGCTGGTAATTTGGATTATTACCATTAAAAGGGAATAAATATTTGTCGTATATACCTAGTAACCTGAATGTACTCATTGTCCTCTTCTGTTCTTTTCCCTTAACGATTATTCACAATATTGCACGAGTTTCTGAACTACTCAGCTGCGAGAGGCTATAGTATAGCAAGTGCGTCTTTTTATCCTCCCAGATACCATTGGTCGTTATAGTGCTACGCGTACCTTCTAAAAATAACACGGTTGAAATTTGCTTTGTATTTGATGTTCACAAATACTCAGAGGTTTAAAGGCTGCCCTTGGCGTGAAGTAATAAGGAAATTACTAACGAAAACAACAATATTTTAACTACATTGACGCCATAGTGTCCGTTTTTGTAATCTTATTACGTCTTTAGTACCGGATTTTGTTCGACTCCGTTCATTTAGCATTCCTATACATTGTCGGTTCACATTTTATACTCTCATTTCAATTCATCTTATCTTCCAAGTCCTTTGTCGTCACTGAAAAAAATTACCATCTCATCAGTGAACGGCAAGTTTAATGGTCCACAAAATTATAGGAATTTAGGGTAACCAATTTTTTAGTTTCGGCTAACGTGTCCGCTCTAAACCACCCATCCTTGTTCGGAGTGAGCCGTAAAGAGTTAAAGTAAGGCATGGCCTTTCATCATATATATACTGTCAGCAAATTTCATGCCACTGTTTTAATATCACGTGAGGTTACAGTTCTAAAATCTATAGACCGGCACGTATTTACTTACTGCGAGGTCGATAAAAAAACACACAGACTACTTAGTTTGATAGTCGACCCGACTACTGAATTGGTCGTCCTTACACAAGGATGTAATCTCATTTGAAGCCCATGGCACAATTTCGACGAGATTATGCTATGGAAGTCTTATTCTCCACAAAAATATCATACTTTTGCGTCATACGGTGTCTAGTATTGAGTCCCAATGTATTACTTGGTTAAACGTTAAGTCTCGCTCCTAAGACGTCTTCTCAGGAATTTAGCCACCTTATTCGGAATTTAGCAAATTTCGTTGGCAAGCTGAGGACTTTGAGGCCCGATAGACTTCGGTGTAAAAGGATCCATAATTACTTCGATTTTATTAAGGCAATCAATGCCTCACATTAAATTTATTCATTTTTTATAATAAAGACTGTATTTCATAGTTTTACGCTATTAATTAATTTCGCCTTCTTGCGATTTTCAAGGCATATGTGCTGTTGGTGTCACAGCGAAAAACTGTGGTGACATACAGTAGTATCTTACCTTCCGCATTGGTGCGTGAAGGAAGCTGTATTTGATGGTGTCTTTCATATAAATTTCTTATGATCTTGGGGCTAACAGCATAAATTTGGCCAAAAAATTTATTAAAAGTTTTCGATTAAACCGTGACTATAAAATGCGACACATAGAAGTTCGGTGTTTTGAAATCATATTAAAAGTGTTGATTTTTCTAACGATGTTAATTGTCTTAGACAGTTTGTTAAAAATAAATGGAGTAACAGATATTGTGTGAAGAAGCTAAAACCGTAATAAAGATTGGTTTCTATAATTATACTGAGTATAATATTAATTCGTTATTTAATAGTTATCTTACTTTTGCCAAAGCAAGTAAGAAAGTCGGGAATTCACTTTGGGTTCTAAGGCTGCTATTGTGCTGGTAACCTTTGCGCTAAGTGGCGGGGATAGGACGGAACGAAACGAAAACACAGCAGTCGTAGGTTGCGTAGCGTGGTGAGTGCCACATATGGCAATGTCAAAATTTTGTGAGGGCTGAAACTGTGCGTAATCGGACGAAAGTTAGTGTGGTAGCGGTATTCGCATCTTAATGTTGTCTCCAGAAAGTTCACTTTTGTGGAAAACAAGGTGGAACTTGGAGCCGGCGCAATTCGATGAAAATGGCTACCGCAAACAGCAAGGCAGTAATAAATTAATTCCATCGCACTGGTGATGTGAACAGCCTAGCCATTATCATTCAACATTCTTCAACTGCAGCGCCACAATAACCACGACAAACAAGGCAAGACTTTTTTATATCTAAGTAATCTGACGTGTAACGAATATTACAGCCACAGACGTCAGACCTTTTTGTTTTATACATTCAGTTGCTTAAACGTACTTGTTAAAATTGTTGTCCTAAGGTCACAAACTGAATAATGAATTCTTATCATTGTTTGTTTAAATAATTCTGAGTAAACCTAAACGGTTAAAAGTTCGTATATATATTGTTAGAACCATGGCAATAAAGATTGTCAAAATTACATTCAACTGGAAAGCGCAGTTTTAAAATTTTTGTGTGGAAATAAAATTACCTGGTTGGATTGCTAGTTTACTTAAATCCTCAGATTTTCAGAATGCTTTCACTTGATCTTCAGTTACACAGTTTTCATTAGTGCATCACTACGAATTTTAAAGGTAGCCATTGAGCTCAGAATTTGTATACATCTTGGTTCTATGCAGGACATTGAAAATTAATTGAAATATCATAATTTCATTGCAGTGAAAGTTAAATAATTTCTGATAGAATGCAGTGAAACTGCTCCTTCTGAGCTGGGGATGACAAACGTTCACATAATTAATATCGTCGTACAGTAATATACCAGCCTACACTCCGTTCGCGTCCGCAGCTCGTGGTCGTGCGGCAGCGTTCTCGCTTCCCATGCCCGGGTTCCCGGGTTCGATTCCCGACTTGGTCAGGGATTTTCTCTGCCTGATGATGACAGGGTGTTGTGTGATGTCCTTAGGTTAGTTAGGTTTAAGTAGTTCTAAGTTCTAGGGGACTGATGACCATAGATGTTACATCCCATAGTGCTCAGGGCCATTTGAACCATTTTGAATCCGTTCGCTACTGTGGCGAGGGTAAAACAGCAAGGCAGGAAGAGAAGTGTTTATTTAATGTAATATCCGTCCCCGTCTGTCTAAATTATTGAGAATCAAACCAAATTATATTCACAGCGCTTGGAGATATGTCCAGTACACAAACAGTTGCCTAAAATTAAGGATTTTCCGTTAGGTTACACATTGACAATTCAGTAATTATATGTTGTTAGAACCAGAAAAGTAGCGACTGTTATACAGTGCAGATTATATGCAAACGGTCAACTGGGTGAACATAACGCTTTTGTTTTCTGGGAAGATAAAGGAAGAGGCGTGTAAGACTTTTGTGACGATACGCAAGGCCGCGGTTAGGTTGTGTTCCGCCCGACCGTAAAACTGGACCAGGCGACGTTTGTTTCCTCGTAGCTCCACAGACGTCGAAGCGTTTTCTTTCCAGTAACTTATAACGTTATTGTGTACAATACTAAACGTCATAGAAAGCCAAGACATGTATAATAACAGCTAAAATTGCTATTTTCGCCGTTAAAAAGAAATACTCTCCCTGATATAAAAACATTGTAAAGTTTTTAGCATGAGTTCATTGTACTTTAAAAATAAAAGATGAATCGATTACACATGGAATCAGCGGATTTGATTACTCGTGGCTCCCGTGGCAAGAATTTTAAGACTTTCCTGTTGAAAAGCGTCTTCACTTCTATTCTTCTAAATTAAAGAAACAAAAGGCGAAATACCAGAATAAAATACATGACGATAGCTTGTAAATTAATGGAATGATGGCAGCTCAGGATCATACAACAGTTTGTCTTACATTCTACTTAGACAATAGTGAAACAAGAACATAATTATATTGTTTCGTCGAAAGTCACTGGATAGTATTAGTGATGTGCACAATACAGATGGCGGTAGTATCGCACACTCAGTTCGCATTGTCGGAGCTGTCATTTGGGCTCAGGAAATGCATATGAAACGATTTTCGACGACGTTAGTATGGGCGTACCACTTGGAGTAAAAGACTTTGAATGTGGAACTATAGTTGGAGCTAGAAGCATGCGACCTTCCATATCGGATATCGTTAGAGAATTTAATATTCCGAGATCCTTGGTGTCAGGAGTCTGCAAAGAATACCAGATTTCAGGCAATACCTCTTACCATGGAAACAATGCGGCCGATGGACTTCACTTAACGCCCGAGGGTAAGATTTCAATGTTAACAGGAAAGCAGTACCACTATGAAATAATCGTAGAAATCATTGTGGACGTACGACGAACGTATTCGTTAGGAAACTGCGGTGAACTTTGTCGTTAACGGTGTACGGTAGCAGACGATAGACTCGAGGCTTCTGCTAACCGCACGACATCGCCTGCAGCACCTCCCCTAGGTTAGTGACCATATCGTTTGGACCCTAGACAATATTTTTACGAAACGCCTTCTACCATGCATCATCGTTGCAAAGAGTCTTCTACCATGAAACATTCATACGAAACAGCCTCTGCCATGCAATATCGGTACAAAGCAGCGCCAGTGTCTGCGGTGCAACGCTGGTGTTACGCACTCTTTGCCTTACAACGTTGGTTCGAAGCACAATCTGTCACTTAATTTAGTTCCACAGGATTCTAAGCCATGCGAAAGAGTTACGAAACAGCTTGAGCCACCATGCGACATGCTATGAAGCACCGTCTGGAATAGAAATTCGTCAGTAAGCACCCTCTGACACACAACATTGTTTTGGGAGACCCTGTGCCATGTATTGGAGATTCAAAACAGCCTCTACCACGTGACGTTTCGACGAAGCAACAGTAGCCTCTGTCACGAAACCTGCGCCACTGCACTGTTAGGCCGAGATGTCTATTGCAAGGAGTTTTGCCACTAATGAAAACGGTCATAAGTAGTCCATCACATTTTGAGAGAAGTAGTGAGTTTCATTCGTACAACACTAACAGAAAACCACCTTCGTCGCCCTATGACAGCTGTCAGAGACTCACAAATCATTTCAAGTCTCATGAACAACAATTTTCGATCTTTTGGCACATGACGTAAAATATCTAATAGGTAACACGGCAAATTTTAGATCTAGCATAAAATGTTTTCCTTTAGGTAGTACTTTTTAACCTATAATTTAAGTGAGAAACTGGCAGGAACACTGGATTTCCTGAACATACAATGAAGGCTTTCAAGCCGGCATCAACTTCACTTGAAACTTCCGGACTAACAGGCCGTGGTCGAGATGTAAACATTCCTCTAACGTTTCGTCTCCGCCTGCGGCAGACATCCTCGAAGGTGAAGCCGCAAACTACAATCAGAATTCGAGGCAGCGCCGAATATTTAGGCAGGAAATAAATTGATGGTTATTGAAAATCCAGTTTACTATGGGGACGGAGAGTATTGGGTAACCTAGATTTATCCATATCTATATAATCAGACGAGTGGCCTGGACTTTGGGCCATAAGGTGTGTGGATTAAGACTCGCATAGTGAGCTGAAACGGCAGCCCAACGGGGAAACTGTTCTTCTGTTTGTTAGTAAGATTAGAGATGCATTATGAAAGCGTTGGGAAGTAAGGAGTTAAAAATATTTTCAGACCCACTAGGAACATGAAACTTCCTGGCAGATTAAATCTGTGTGCCGGGCCTAGACTCGAACTCGGGACCTTTGCCATTCGTGGGCATGTGCTCCACCAAATCAACTACCCAAGCACGACTCACACCCCTTCCTCACAGCTTCACTTCCGCCAGTAGTAAAGCGGAAGTAAAGCTGTGAGGACGGGGCGTGAGTCGTGATTGGGTATCTCAGTTGGTGGAGCACTTGCCCGCGAATGGCTAAGGTCCTGAGTTCGAGTCTCGGTCCGGCACACAGTTTTAACCTCCCATGCAGTTTCATATCAGCGCACACTCCGCTGCAGAGTGAAAATCTCATTCTGGCCTCTAGAAACATAAAAGAATATTTACAAGGGTCCTGGAGTAAGTAATAGACGTTTCTCTCGGCCGGTTCTGGTTAAGGAAATGCGTAATTTGTTGTGAGACATCTTGGAGTTAAAAAAATGGTTCAAATGGCTCTAAGCACTTTGGGACTTAACATCTGAGGTCATCAGTCCCCTAGACTTAGAACTACTTAAACCTAACTAACCTAAGGACATCACACACATCCATGTCCGAGGCAGGACTCGAAACTGAGACCGCGGCGGCAGCGCGGTTCCAGACTGAAGCGCCGAGACCCGCTAGGGCACATCGGTCGGCTATCGTGGAGTATTACCGCTTGAGACCCTTCAGTTTCATAAAGTTCCGATTGGTGGCGGCGCTATATTTGCCTCAAAAAAATTGGCGTCTGTAACGGAGGTGCATTCCAAAGAAAGAGCTGTCACTGAGTTTCTTTTGGCGTCAAACCAAAGATTTACAGAAATTCATAGGCGCTTGCAGAATGTCTACGGAAACTCAGAAGAGAACAAAAGCACGCTGAGTCGTAGGGCGAGACGTCTGCCATTATCGAAACAAAGTCGTACACACCTTTCCGAGCTCCTAAATGCGGGCTGGCCAGACTCTCTGTAGCGATGATCGTGACTATTTTTTGTCGAACATCGTCACAGGTTCATCGCTTCGAACCGGAAAGAAACGGCAATCCATGGATCGGCGCCACACCACCTCTACTCCATAGCAAAAGTTCAACGCCGCCTCCTCATCCATTAGAGTCATGGCATCGATCTTCTGGGGCTCGCAAGTGATTATTTTATTTGATATCCTTCCTTGTGGTGCAACGATCAACTCTGAAGTGTATTGCGCTACCCTCAGGTAACTGAAATAGGAACTTCACAATATTGCTCGCCAAAAAATCCAAATGATTTTTTAATTCTTCATGAGAACTTAAGGTCTCACACAAGTCTGCGCACCCTAGACAAGCTCACAAAACCTCACGGGACTGTTCTTCCTGATCCAACTTGTTGCCCGGATATCACAGCTTCCGACTTGAATGTGGTTGGCCCAATGAGGGATGCACTCCGCACCGAGGAGTGCGTAGATGACGAGGAGACTACTGGTTCAGCATGACATTGGCTCTGACGCTTTGTAGAGTGGACACCATGCGGACATACGGGCCCTTCCAGCAAGGTGTCGTAAGGCCGTCGCATTGAACGAAGATCATGTTGAAAAATCGGGTTTTGTAGCAAAAATAATGGGGAATAATGTGACTATGTTCCTAACCGGTTACTCTTCCTGGAGTGTTCGACATTACCTTTTCTTTCTCATTTGAATTTTAAATAACTCCTTATTTTCGTCTGCTCATTTTCCATCAGTTAATTTAAGTATCCTCCAAAGTCCTGTTCTTTGTTGTTACTCTCTACCATAGTTTGTTTATGATAACTGTCTACACTATCCCGTAGTCCGTCATTCATATTTAACTGATTCAATTGCAACTTAGTTGATTGACATTCTTCTAATGTATTTGCAGGCTCGGTAGGACATTATAATGATATCTCTTCTGCCTAACACTTAACCAAATCCTTTTGACAATCAATTACAACTCGCTGTTCAATTAGCCAACCAAAGCCCAGAGTTACTTCCTTACTCTAGTCATGTAATGCCAAGCATATGTGTATATAACATTGCACTTGTATTTAAAAAAAACATTTGATATTTAATCAGTTTGTTCACTTTTCCAGTGACTTCTGACACCTTTACTCTTTCCAGGCGCATGTATTCCACGCTTGGTTGCTCTTTAACCACTTCAAAGGATGCACTAGAAGTGGCACTCATCACCACTCCGGTATCTAACAGAACATTCAAACCATGACAGTAAGTCTCTATGGGGACTATTGCCACGGTCCTTGTCTCCTCTTGTCTGTGCTCGTCGGTCTGCTATAACAAATTCTATTCAATAACCAGGTCTTACGAACAATTCTGTCCCATTAATACATAGAGTGGTTTACCCAGAGGTTTATTCCACCTCTCCTCTTCTATGTTCCTGAATATTTATTTCCCTTGTTGCATAACTTCTCCTTCTGTATCACATTCTTCACTATCTTCGGTTAGTATTACTTCGGTGTCCTGTTGTGCTCCAATAACTTCATTCACAGCTTTGTTCACTAACGCTATCTTCCTGCAATTGGATTCACACAGGTCTTTACCGCTTAAAATATTTGTAACTCCGAGAGGAAAGACATATTCGTCATCAGTAATGCTTTCAGCTATATCATTCTATTAATCTAGCTATGGGTTACTTTCTTTTGCTCGACTTGCTGCTAGAAATTCCTCAGTTAAGCTACCAATTTTTGCCATCTACATCCTCTTCCAACAATTTTCTGTCGGAATCATACGTATAATCTATCACTTCATCCTGGGTTGATGTTTAGTCTTCCTGATGACTTTAGCAAAAATATTATTGGCTCAAGAGCTTCTATGTCATTAGGGTAACATCTAAAAATATCACTATTGGCTTTAGAGTCACTTTCTTCGTGATAGATGTCCCCCTCTACTGAATATACATCATAATTTGAATAAGTTTCTGATAATTTGATTCTAGAATCATTGTCTTCATTTAGGTTTAAGTATTTCTGAGTTCTAGGGGACTGATGACCACATGTTAAGTCCCATAGTGCTCAGAGCCATTTGAACCATTTTGTAGCAGCACATTGTAAGGTGTCAGGCAAATCCAACACCTTCCATGAAAACCCTGACTTGATAAGCAAATCTCGTAGTATGTCACATAGCTCCGAATAAATCGTGACATTAAATTAACCAAAGTAATACGAGTAACGAGTGAGCAAATGGAATACCACAGACTAACACAAAAATGCATAAATACATGTCGTACCTTCCCAGTGTACGACCGACACAGTTCCGAGGGGAGAAACGAAAACAGAAGCCCAGAGCAGAACCGTGTTAAGCAAGAAGGCACTACGATAAGGGACGGACTGGACACCCACGTCGCCAGCCTACCTCTAAGACTACCACCCGCACGTTTCAGTGTGAGACTTTTTCGCGTCTGTGTTACGTCAAGGACCACCCCCCAGCCCATGTTAAAAGCTAGAGCCCTCCATAAAAACAGTATAGATCTTACAATAACACAAAAGGGGCAACTACCACCCGCAAGTTTTAGCGTAAGACTTTTTCAAGTCTCTGTTACATTAGGACCACCCACCAGCCCATGTTAAAAGCTAGAGCCCTCCAGAGGAACAGTATAGATCTTACAATAACGCTAAAAGGACCATACCAGCTGCAGGTTTTAGCGTGAGACTTTTTTGAGTCTCTGTTACGTTGCAAACTTTAAAAACATTGCCCCACCACGAAAAGTATAACGTTTCTTATTGGATAGAAAGAAGTTTTGTAGGCGGAGCTTAAGGTTAACATTGAGACCCTGATTGGTCAGATGAAAACACAGACAGATAGTCTTTTTTAAACCAACTACGGTAAATTGTAGTAAGGACAAGTAAGGAGGAGAGTTGCTTCCGAGATGGTGAGGTGAGCGGAGCTGTGCTGCCCGCCGTCGCCCTTACGCTGCCTAAACACCGACAAGGTAATGAACGCACGCGGTGCCGCATTTTTTAGCGCATAAGGCTTCACTCAGAACTGCAGAAGTCTCATCTGTTACAGCTCCTTTTTGCGTAATACTAGTGTCGATCGTCAATTAAAGCTCATGGTGTTCACATTTTCCACTTGAAGTAAAAATATGAAACGCGATCACTTTTCTTTTATATAATTATTGAGAAGCCACATCAGCCACTGTAATTTACGACAGGTTAGATAAGAAATTAAAGATAATTGAGGGTCTCTGTAAACCATTTTGATAGTTTTGTCTTTTGTGAAACTTAAGTTAAACATAGATTATAGATGTGATACGGCATAGGTCATCCTTCGATCCATTGTAGAACTTGGAAACCCACTCAGGGGATATTCGTTCACATTTTTGTTGCACGCAGTTGGTTTTTACCATCCTGTATTAAAACATTTCCTTTTATCAACAGTGCAATTTATAAACGATGTTTTGTGAGTAGAATAAAATTTCCAATGGTAAACTTAACTGCTTTTTCGATGTTATTTTACCAACAAACTAAAAATAGGAAACCCTTGAAACCTTTCCACTAAATTTAGTTAGTATTAAGATTCTTTTACAGGGAGTGCAGTGGAGCTGACGCTGAGATCATTTAGTATTTGGTTATATCATCGCTAGTCTCACTGAACCCTTCTGAATTCTACTTGTCATGTGTGGACTGGCGTCTCCTTACCAGCAACAGGTCCCAGGTTCAAACTAGTCAATTCCCTAAAAACACGCTCAGAGCGTCGTTGCGGGAAAGTGGTAGGGAGACACGATACAGAACAAACAGACACCACCATGAATGTTTAGAAAATGGCGACCCTTCCAGGATGGTAAAGTATTATGGTTCAAGGTCGACCACATGCCTAAGTAGGTCTGAAAAATATCTTGTTTAAAAACGTTTGTAAAAAAAAAATTTTCTCAAGTTATACATAGTCGAAAACAGTAGCAGCAGCGATCGATAGTAAAAGTATTCAAGAAAAAAATAGAATTCTATCATAGACAATAACATAATAAAGTTATGAATTTTAAAATTGTTAGAATTAAGTTTTCTCTCCAATGCAAGCGCACAGGTGCCGGATACATCGTTGACAAGTTGGTTCTGACGCAACAAGTAAGTGAATGGTTTGTCAAGTCGTGTGAGCAAAAAGTTCATGAAACGCGTGAGATCGTATGAGCGCATGTTGACATGAAGTAGGGCACGTGAATTGCTTTTAAAACAGAAAGTAAGGTTTTCGGAAAGTTTAGCAATGGTAGATCGAGACCTTGACCGAATTGAGGTAGAGACCCAGGATGAAAATGGACAGAGAATAGAGGACAGTACAACAGACGATGCAGTATAACGAGAAATAGGACAGATAACGCGCCATAACGAGGATAATGTACGCCAAGGCACAGAAAACCTAGGTCAGCATACGACAGAGGAGCAGGAAAGTAGTGAGACAGGCGATGAGGATTCTAGCTTGCGTCTTGAACACGTAGAACCCATAGTACAAGTAATCAGAGCTTCCTCACCACAGAGTACAAGGAATGCTAGGAGAAACGTATCACAGCACAGTTCAATGCAATCGGTTGCGAACCAACACTTGGGCGAAAACACAGAGCATAGTACGTCGGAAGAAAACGCAATAGGACCCACCAATCTGGCAGAATTATTACAACAAATTACCGAAACCATGACAAGGCAAAATAAAGACACAGCGATCCAAATTACAATTCAGAATGCAGAAATGACGAAACAAAATGCAGAAACCACGAGACAAATGCGTGCGATTAAAGAACAAACCAAAAAAATTCAGTTACACCTAAGTCACATTGAAGACAAGGCAAAAGAATCTCGAGAAGTGATAGGACACTTAATAACGGGTTACAATCAGTAGAGAACAGACATTGACAAGGTACAAGCGGACGTACAAACATTGCGTAATGACACTGAGGACGAGATCAAAACATTACGTAACTACACCCACGGAGAAGTAAAGAAACTAGATAAACAGATAAACGTAATTACTAGACAAGCAGCAGGTACAGCGCGTGAAATTGTTGAAAACAGTGTGTTACACAAACGATCACAAAAGCAGGGCTGAAAAGATATGATAACCGCATAGTCAAAATAGAAGCGCAAACGAAGATAGAATTTCAGAAATTGCGAACAGAGTTGTAGCAAACAATTGAAGAGCATAGTGAACAGGATCGAACAAGCACTGAGTCTGCAACCACATCCGTATCTGTAACAGCACCGGAAAAACAAGCAATTAACGAAGATGTTACGCATTTGCGATTCCAATCACAGACGGAAAATAACATACGTGACAATGGAAAGCCAGGTCGCGAAGAGTACAGTACAATGCATTGAGCTACACGTTCACAACCGATGGAAGAATATTATTACGTACCACTCCAACGATACTACGCAAGGATAGGCGAAAGTTCAGTGGACAATATCCAATGGATCTACCACAACCGGAAAGAACGACAGGAGAAATGATCAGAAACAAAAGTGGCGAAGAATCGCGAATTTCATATGGTACTATGACGAAGTACGACAAGGATCATTTCCTCACAGTCAGAAAATTTCAACACTGTCGAGAAGGAAACTCATTACATCCACGAACTTTTATTGATGAATTCCGAGTAGGATTACCATAACACTGGACCCTAACACACAAATTAGACTTTATATGTGCACACATGTCAGGAACAGTCGCAGGAACCATGCAGAATGTTGCAGCGACATGCCGATCGTACGAAGATTTCAGAGAGAAGTTTCTCTCGCGATATTGGTCCAGCGAAGCACAGAACAGAGTAAAGTACGAATTATTACAGAACTCATATTTTGAAAATTCAGGAGAGAAGAGTCCCATGAAATTTTTTGAAGCAATGGCAAACAAAAATCAATGCTTAGATGTACCATACAGTGACGGAGAGTTGATTAAATTATGCGCGATGAAGCTACCATTGAAATAGAGGCAATCATTAGTAGGTCGCGGAGGCAATGACGTCGAAGCAGTTGAAGGTATTCTAAGGGAACTAGAGTTCATATTTTCGGAAGATGACGCAAGAAAAAGACGAAACGCACGTGAAAACTAAAGCAAAAAGCAGTGGAGTCCACGAGACACAGTAAGAAGAAACAATAATTACGAACCACGTGATAACTTCGCACGAAGAAACGACAATAGATTTCAACAAAGAACCGGTTATGGATTTAGAAGAGAATATGGCAATAACTATAATTCACCCAGGAACGGCAACAACTATTACAGAGGGAATAACGACAACTGGAACTGGAACTGGTACTGGAGTACCAATAGACCGACAAATTATCAACAAAGAAACCACTATCGACAAGCTGATCACGAAAATCTAATACAGATAGGAGAGGTGGAGGTAAGTCCACCAAACCCCAATAAACGTTCAAGTTGACAGCTAAGCGCTCATGCCAAAGAGGATGACGCACCGACCCAGGACAATTGCAGTACCTTGAACAGAGAAGTAAACATCTTATCACGAGAAGAGAAGAAGGAAGAAACAAATCCGCAGGGACCAGATGAAAACGAAGACAGGAAAATAACAATATCGTGTTGGGACGAAATTAATTGGGAGAATACTGATGAGGAAGGTGAATTACCAGAGGCATGCACAACAAATGTAGGAGGAAAGAACGAAGTAATGAGTATTGCAGAGCTATTTGAGGTAGAAACCAGGGAAAGCGAATTCAATGAGGACGATGCACAGTCAACAGAAGTTGAAAATAAGTTACAAGTGGGCACACAAACCAACGTATATAATGAAGGAAGTTATGAAGCGATAATTAGAGCATTTAGATGCGATTATGTGGAAGCAGCGACGAAAAAGGAGAAGATAGACGAGGATGTGGAAAAAGTAGAGGACGTAGAAGAAAGCGTAAATGAAGGAAGAAATAGAGAAGAGGAAATAAAAGAGAGAGAAGTAGCAGTCGATGCTTATCCTACAGAAAGTTCGAATTCACAAGGCAAATTCCTAAAAAGACTCATGTATGATTCAGTGGAGGATTCGTTGATGCAAGAAAAAGAAGAACAGAACCAACCCTTTCAGATTCAACCAATTGTGAAGGCCATGGTAAAGCATATCCCAGTCACTATTGTAATTGATAGCGGAAGTGAACTGACTGCGATCTCAGAAAATTTATTCATGCAGTGTAATGCCAATGAGGAATTGCCAGTTCTGAAAACTCGTAAGATTGAAGTAACAGGTCCTATTAGAAACAATGCTGCGGAAGTTACGAGACAAACAAGGTTAACTCTTTCGTGCCAAGGTCAAAAGATCGAAGCCAACTTCATGATTATACCTAAACTAACTGTAGATTTGATTATAGGTGCAGATCTTTTAAATGAGAGATGAGCGGAAATAGATATGGGGAAAGGTAGCATAACATTTGGGAATGTCACACTTCTCTTTGAGCAAAAGCTAAAATTAGAAGAAATACCAGATATAAACAAACAATTAAGAATGACGCAAGATAAAGAGGATGAAGCAGTAGAATGGTATGCACAAAAGGGGGAATCGCCTCAACTCATGTTAGAAGCCCATAAAGAAATCGACGAAAAATTGCAAGAAGTTAAAGGTATTTTGAACACAGTAAAAGAGAATTAGAGGGTATTTTACGAGATAAGGCAGAGGTATTTTTACCTAAGGCTGGCAGTATTAAACACTTTCAGTAAAAGTTTGAAGATGAATTATCTTACTGGTAAATAATCAGCACAATATTTCAAGATTATGTTGCAGATAAGATCGTCAGGAGAAAGAAGAATGAAGAGAGAGGAAGGTGGGAAAAAGAAAGTAGTTTCAATAACAACACCAATAGTACCATAGATTAAGGTGAAGGAATGAAGCGTAGATAGTCTAACAGCATGAAATACTAAAATGCTTTACACCAAGACACTACACAAAAATAAAAAACGAATTTGAGGATTCTTGAGTAGACGTAAAGACTCCAAATATCTTAGAATTGTAACATGGAAAGGGCAATTAAATTTGTAAAGCTTTTTAAGAAGGCGTAAAACAAGTAGATACTAGACATATGTTAGATGATTATAAGTAAAACTTTTTGTAAGAAACATTGTAAAATCTCCAGCAAGGAAGAGATGCAATGACCCACAAGTTGCAACACGAGAAATATCAAGAAAGAAAAGGACGTAATTAGCAAGACACGAGGACAGCGAGACCAACAGAAGGCCCTTGTAGCTGAAATGGGCTGCTGTATATCTGCCAAGCGGAACCATAGAGTGCCTGAGCCCTGTAGCAACGGGACGCCGAACGTCAGAAGGGTGCATGGACAAACAAACAGACACCCGACTTCCGCCGCTCGTAACCCCGGGGAGCCCCCGACTCAGCGGAGCGAGCAAAAAACGGCCTGACGAGAAGACCGCTTGGGCAAGCCACTGCTGGCAAAAAATATGTGTAAAGGTCACACTACTGCTATTAAACAGCACGCTGATGCACAAAACTGAAGAAAACTTCCACAAAGTAAAAAAAATGATGTGCCCAAACAATTTATCAAACTTACTAGGAGGAGGACTACAAAGCGACTAGTTATCAATAAATATTTCCATATCCTGCCCAGAGAAGAACCAAGAAGATAGTAAGAAGCAGAGAAAAAGCAGGAAGAACAGAAGTTGAAGATTCGCAAGATTGACACCAAGAAAGAAGATGGGTGAAGAATAGATGACATACCTTCCCAAATCCCTATTCTATTGTAAACTAGTCGTCTACAAAGTATTAAAACGAAAAACGACCGCTGTCAGGGACACATAATGATGACTTTCACACATACAAAGCCAGTAAACCACGAGATTCAGCACTCACAGCTCCATTCCATTATGGGACCTCCACAACAGCGACACACACTTGCAAAGACAACAAGGAACGACGAACGAAGCTGTACATCAAATACTTACCCACATCCATCTCGTTCAAGTCCATCACCTTCATGCAAAAACATTCGCCAACCTCATGCTTAAACATTCATAGGATTGTGTGAATGTGTGAAATCAAATTATGTGATGTAGGAATTGTGCAAAAGAAACGTGTGAAAAACTAAATAAGCTAAGCACACCAGACAGCTAATAAACTACAAAATAACAGTCATTGACCATGGACTTAACTAAAAGATAGACTATCGATAAAAACAAGTCATTAGTTCTGAAATGGACAGCATATATAGAAACAATATGCCACTTATTTTCTCCTCATAAAAATAAAAGAATAACTATATTTTACTTATTTTCTCCTTATAAAACAAAGAATAAAAAATTATCTTGTTGGATGTTTTCCCTTTTTTAACATTTGTACCATTTGTTAGGATAATATCTCAATACTTGTGAATGTATATTTCTTTGTCAAAGCAATTCTTGGAAATAATTCTTATTTGTTAGTGTAACAATGTTGAAATGAGTGTCTAGAAACAAAAACATTTTACTTGCATATGATATTTAGAAAATGTGTTAGTAATAGATTTTACTTAATTACTACATTTATAAAAACAATATTTCTAAGAAAGTCGATGTGAAAGACTTCTCACTTTCGGCAACAAACTTCTTAAAAAGAACTACACAATTAAATAATTAAAGAAAATAATTAAAAATTAATAATAGCATAAAAATATTCTTCTCTTGTCATTTTCAATTATAATGTGGAAGAATATAAAAATATAAATTAGTGATACAAACTAGCATAAAACAGAATAACGTGGCTGAACAGTACGCAACAAAATTGAGATAAATTAGAAAATTTTTGACTGACTTAGACAATTCAATCATTGCCTAAATTCAGTGCAAAAATTAAGCTCGAAGGGTGGTGATACGTAAGGTGTCAGGCAAATCCAACACCTTCCATGAAAACCCTGACATGATAAGCAAATCCAGTAGTATGTCACATAGCTCTGAATAAATCGTGACATTAAATTAACCAAAGTAATACGAGTAAAGAGTGAGCAAATGGAATACCACAGACTAACACAAGAATGCCTAAATGCATGTCGTACCTTCCCAGCGTGAGACTGACGCAGTTCCGAGGGGAGAAACGAGAACAGAAGCCGAGAGCAGAACCGAGTTAAGTTAGAAGGCACTACGATAAGGGACAGACTGGACACCCACGTCAGTAGCCTACCTCTGAGACTACCACCCGCACATTTTAGCGTGAGACTTTTTCACGTCTCTGTTACATTAGGACCACCTGCCAGCCCATGTTAAAAGCTAGAGCCCTCCATAAAAACAGTATAGATCTTACGATAACACAAAAAGGGCAACTACCACCCGCAAGTTTTAGCGTAAGACTTTTTCAAGTCTCTGTTACATTAGGACCACCCACCAGCACATGTTAAAAGCTAGAGCCCTCCAGAGGAACAGTATAGATCTTACAATAACGCTAAAAGGACCATACCAGCTGCAGGTTTTAGCGTGAGACTTTTTTGAGTCTCTGTTACGTTGCAAACTTTAAAAACATTGCCCCACCACGAAAAGTATAACGTTTCTTATTGGATAGAAAGAAGTTTTGTAGGCGGAGCTTAAGGTTAACATTGAGACCCTGATTGGTCAGATGAAAACACAGACAGATAGTCTTTTTTAAACCAACTACGGTAAATTGTAGTAAGGACAAGTAAGGAGGAGAGTTGCTTCCGAGATGGTGAGGTGAGCGGAGCTGTGCTGCCCGCCGTCGCCCTTACGCTGCCTAAATACCGACAAGGTAATGAACGCACGCGGTGCCGCATTTTTTAGCGCATAAGGCTTCACTCAGAACTGCAGAAGTCTCATCTGTTACAACTCCTTTTTGCGAAATACTAGTGGCGATCGTCAATTAAAGCTCATGGTGTTCACATTTTCAACTTGAAGGAAAAATATGAAACGCGGTCACTTTTCTTTTATATAGTTATTGAGAAGCCACATCACTTCCATTGCTGATGGAGGACTAGATTCGAGCTCGGTGCAGATTATATCCCAGATCACGTAAGAAACAGATTGTACGATCGCTTGGTCTAGCAGGCAACCCTTGTCAGGGAACTGCTACCAGGCGGCAACAGCGTCACACCCTTACTTCTGGAGTCAACCACTAGATGGCATTCCGTTCTGTGAAATATGTGGCAACATCGTCAGAACGCGTGCAGCTTTCCACTTTTTGGCGTCTGTGAAGTACAGCTGTTTCTGACATACCGGTGGTAGAGGATCGAGTCGTCATACCGAGGACCTACGAGTATATCAGCTGTGGAAGGAGTAGACGAACAAATCCTGAACTAAAAATGTTCAGATTTCAGGTCAAAGATAAAGAAAGGTTACGCGAGTGGATTTTAAATTAAGATAAATCAATAAATTAGTTATAAGTAAGAATTAATAAAGAGCCATAAGCATTCGATCCTATTTAAATGTTGTCGTTTGTATATTCGATATAACGTGGCAGCGCTTCCTGTACAAGAATCATATAATTTTTAAATGAAATCTTTGTTGCGATTTGGACTTTTTAAAACTGTTCATTCACTTCACTATCGTAATTTTGGGTGTAGAGGCATTTTTGCGTGCAATGTGAAAACTGATACCAACATAACATATGGATAACAAAATGCAAAGCATAGTGTGGTAACATTTGGTAAACAGTTTAAGAAGCATTACCTTACAAGACCTTTCCCTTGGTACTTGAAAATGGCCCTAGAGCTGAAATCGCAACAGTGAAATAAATGAATAATAGTCATCTAACTGCTAGATCATCAGTCCCTCTAAATCATGGTATATACTAGAGCGAACGAAGTGAACGAGTGTAAAACCTCGTTTACACTGCTGCAAACGAGTATTCATAGATAATTCGATAATGTTCACTGCCATTCGTTTATACTTGTGAACAAGCGTTTATACTGGAATGAAAGGAGGAGTATAGAAGAGAACGAGCATAACGTGCAAACTATAGACGCTGCCTATTTAAATTTTTTTAAATCTGTGCGCTAATAATCCTCACACAGCTTTCACTTGAAAACAACACTACTTATAGTAACAGGTCTGCGCGAGTGCGGATATCCCCAGTAATAACTGTGTCGCAGATAAAAGCGTACGTCTGTTGCGAATATTTGCGAGTTATCTTTAAACTGTACAAAGTAAATTTTTAACATAATTATGGTTTGCCGCCTGTGGCTCTTCAAAGTTGACACCTCAAAAATATGCTCAAAAAACACGCTTTCACTTCTTTATTGCCGCGTTTGCAGCCCCCTTTCAACAACAATCCAAAATTCATCGTTTTGTGCCACTCTTATATCATTTACGATAAGTTACATGCAAAGTGAAAGAATTTAAATTTGAAATGACTGTCACTGAAATATGTCTAGCCTTCATTCACATCATAACCAAGTGCGCATTTTGAAAACTTTCTAGTGTTAACCTGCACGTGGAGATATTTTTTACCACCACAATCCGTATCAGAAGATCTGTATAGCAAAGAGGAAATAGACGGCATGGAAGGCGCGTATAAAACCCTTGCGACTGCAATACAGTCTGCATTTAAACAGTAACTCGCGAGAAATGTTTGTATGTTACTTTTCATTTATTTCATTTCGCATATGATTGTGAGAAATAAACTTGGTTTGTAGAATTACAGGAGCTAATCTACATTCTTAGATTGAAAATTCGGGAAAAACCACAGCCGATCATGAGCTACAGTCAGCAGTGTGACGAATGCATTTCGCGCGCAGCGCTCTAGCCGAACGCAAATCAGCGTCATTCACGTCACCGAAGATACAGCGTTGCCAATTCCGCGACATGGACAGGTCAGTTGGCATTGTAGCGTCGCCTGTGACATCTGTTGCCCGACGGGAAAACTATTTTTAAGGTTGCCTGTTCAGCCGTAAGGACGGTCAATCTGTTTCTTACGTGATCTGGGATAATATGTACCTGTCGTGTCGGCGTCCTAGGGCTTCCCTGTGGCGATCACATTACCGCTGTAGCTCTCCTCTTGCTACCTGCGTCGGTCATTCACTGCTGGACGAGAATTCAGAAGCCATTCACCTTCAGGCTTTCCTCCTTGTCACAGATGCTGCTGTTACGTGTGTGGACCTGTAAGGCTACACTGAAAAAGTCGACGTGGTAGCTCTTCTCCAGAGCAAGAAGTGGACCTGACCGATACCTGCACAAACTGTCAAATCGTCAGCCTAGCCGGGAAAAGGGGATGATTATTACGCCAGTAACTGGCGCAAGACGGATGTCTGAACCGTAGCGAGATGCACCACGGGAAAAGATTTCTAAGGTGCTATACGTACGCCGCTCGTAACATAAGAACTTTTGTGGGATCTGTCACTCATCGAAACGGCACATCAGATGAAGATGTGTTGCGTACAGACTTTGTGCCACACAACCCCAAGGAAGTGGACAGAATCGGCCGTGTGTTGCGTAAATGCTCTATGTGATCAAAAGTATCCGGAAACCTGACTGCAAATGACTCACAAGTTCGTAGGGCCCTCTATCGGTAATACTGCAATTCTATATGGTGTTGGCCCACCCTTAGCCTTCGTGACAGCCTCTCGCAGGCATACGTTCAATCAGATGCTGGAAGGTTTCATGGGGAATGGCGGCCCATTCATTACGGAGTACTGCACTGAGGAGAGGTATCGATGTCGGTCGGTGAGTCCTGGCACGAAGTCGGTGTTCCAAAACATCTCAAAGGTGTTCAGTAATAGTCAAGTCAGGACTCTGTGCAGACCAGTCCATTACAGGGATGTTATTGTCGCGTAACCACTCGGCCATAGCCGTGAATTATGAACAGGTGCTGGATCCCCGAATTGCTCTTAAACAGTGAGAACCAAGAAGGTGCCTAAAACATCAAAGTAGGCCAAATCTGCGATAATGCCACGCAAAACAACAAGGGGTGCAAGCCCCCTCCATGAATCACGACCACACCATACCACCGCCGCTTCCGTATTTTACTGTTGGCACTATACAAGCTGCGAGATGACTTTCTCCAGGCATTTGCCATAACCACACCCTGCCATCAGGTCGTCACATTGTGAACCATGATTCGTCACTCCACACAACGGCCGGCCGCGGTGGTCGAGCGGTTCTAGGCGCTCAGTCCGGAACCGCACTACTGCTACGGTCGCAGGTTCGAATCCTGCCTCGGGCATGGATGTGTGAGATGTCCTTAGGTTAGTTAGGTTTAAGTAGTTCTAAGTTACAAGGGACTGATGACCACAGATGTTAAGTCCCATAGTGCTCAGAGCCATTTGAACCATTTTTTTTTCACATTACGTTTTTCCACTGTTTAATCGTCCAATGTTTACCCTCCTTACACCAAGCGAGGCATCGTTTGGTATTTACCGGCGTGATGTGTGGCTTATGAGCAGCCGCTCGACCATGTAATCCAAGTTTACTCACCTCCCGCCTAACTGTCATAGTACTTGCACTGGATCCTTATGCAGTTTGGAATTCTTGTGTGATGGTCTGGATAGATGTCTGCCTATTACACACTACGACCCTCATCAACGGTCGGCGGTCTCTGTCAGTCAACAGACGACGTCGGCCTGTGCGCTTTTGTGCTGTACGTGTCCCTTCACGTTTCCACTTGACTATCACATCAGAAGAAGCGGACCCAGGGATGTTTAGGAGTGTGAAAACTTCGCGTGCAGAATTATCATACAAGTGAAACCCAATAACCTGACCAGTTCGAAATCCGT
Organism: Schistocerca gregaria; assembly: GCF_023897955.1. Classification (NCBI taxonomy): domain Eukaryota; kingdom Metazoa; phylum Arthropoda; class Insecta; order Orthoptera; family Acrididae; genus Schistocerca; species Schistocerca gregaria. The sequence continues at coordinate 786,472,274 of NC_064921.1, read as the reverse complement.
GAGTCCGCGGAGCACCCCATTCCGTTCGCTCAAGATCTCTGATTCCTACTGAGGTCGCTGACATTGAGTACCTGGCAGTAAGTGGCAGCACAATGCACTTAATATGAAAAATGTACGTGTTTGTTGTGTCCGGATACATTTGGTCACCTAGAGTATGTAATCTGCGGCAGCGAGCTCGACTCCAGTCTCCCACCAGCAATGGAGGGTGAAGCACTCGCAATACCAGCCACTCGTGCTTCTGTAACTTGAGAAAAATTTTGATACAAACTTCATACCAAAAGGACGAGGCAGAACCCAACAGGCAGTTTGTTAACAAGTAGCCACTACAGCCTAAATGATGTAGAGCTGTTTTGTTAACATTTTCTGTGTCATAGGGCCATTTGCAACAGATTATTTTGCGAAACTTTCAGTACCGGTATTACCAGAAATATCAGCCGCGATTTCATTGTCACTAGCTGCTGCTGAAGATCCATCACTTTTCTGCTGCACGCTCTGCATTTGATGTCACCATCACCATCACGATTATGAGTCGAATTACTTTGTACTTCGCTGTATACTGAAGGCATTTTAACGACTGACACGCAACAGATGAAGACATAATTCGAGTCACAGGTGACACAGGTCAAACAGAACACAAACTAACGCCCAGCGGTCTACACGTTCTGACATCTGACTGCTTCGTCGTTCGTTCAGTTATTGAAGTCTGAAAATCCAAATTCAGTATAAATTACACTCTATCAAACACGATTTCAGAAGAAAAAATCTCTGTCTGGACGTTTCGTGATAGTTGCAGAGCTGCCACTTGAAGCAGAAAGAACTTATATATACCGTCCATTTAGTGAATGTTTTAGCAAGGGGGGATGGAGCACTATTCACAGCTGGTATGTCGACTCACTGGTAATGTAGGTGACTGTGTCAGAAGGATATCTTAAAAGAAACTGCTAATTAAATTCGTACTTCGTAGTATAAACGTTTTCATCATATGTACCCAACTGGCTTAATTTTTAGTTATTTAATACAACAACAATAATTAAAGGTTACCTCCTTCAGTTTACATTATTGAATTAACAAGCAGCATTCTCTGACTAATTGACCTTTTTAGAAAACGGTTACTTCATTTACATGTCAATATCGATTTTAATTCCTACGAATTCATTTAGCCGTTTGTTTTAAGGTAATCTATTTACAGCGGTGTATGACAAAAGCCAGCCGCCCATTAATTGTAACTACAGTCAAGAAGCAACTATTTATACTTTCACTTCGGTCGGATGGCAACCTTCACCCCCTTCCTCTTACTGCAATTTTTAGTGAGGCATGCTGTGCACACCCTTTCAAATCTTGGGGTTTTCCTTGAGCGGCCAAGCATACACGTAGTTGGCGCCTATGATACCCATTACATTTTGTACATAAAATCACCTTACAAGGAGGATTATAATCCCAAAGAATCATCAATACTATAATAATACAGAACAATTTACAAATTTAAGTAAAAGTCATATATTTTAAAAATGTTAAGTATTTTGTTGATTGTGTTGTAGATTATAGGAAATAGCTGTTAAAATCTCTAACACATATTAGAGGTAATAGATGTCAATACTGAATGAAACACGCACACTAGAAACAGACGCTTGGTACTGGACGGAAGCAGAGAAATCCGTCGTGTTCTCCTCGCCTTTAGCTGTAGTTAACAGACCCAGTATTTGTGGAATGAACCGCGAAGGCCACTTAACTGCCGGACAAGTGATCCGGGAGCTCAGGGGCTTAAATCCGCCACGGCCGCTGCCGTGTGCACCCCCAGCCCCTAGCTTTCCTTGTCTGTCAGGCTGTATCGACTCCCTGTCTCCCTGCCGGCCTCACAGTAGTAATCAACAAGTGGACCCTCATTAAACGGACATGCCCCTAAAAGACCCCAGCTGTAATTTACTGCTGTAGCGGCTCCCAACAAATGTCCGGTTAATTAAGCCCCGTGAGCTGGTAATTTAGCCGTATAAACAACATGTCAGCACTTTCTGGCGAATCTCCGATTGCACTGCCTCCACAGGAGGAGGTTTAATACTCCCATTCATGTGCCCGCATTCACGAGACGTCATCTGAGTAATTACTAAGCTTTCTCCCTTCGAGTGTTAATTGAGAAGTCTTTACCACAGGCGTAACTAATGACTTTCATTGTATTCTTTCCAAACTATTTCTTTCCAGAAACATGTCGTTTTATTAGCTGTACATTTTTGTGAGACAGAGATGGAACACAAAAAATAAAGGAAACATCCACTCTGGTGAATACAGAAAGTATTTAGTTATAGTACCCTAAAGCTCATGAACAGAAGAACATTCTATTTTTTTCTACACCATTTAATCAGTAGTAATAACGTGTGTCCAGGAAGCAAGGATGAATTTGAATTTTGCGCCATTTTGTCTTATGACGGTTGGCAGCCGTGGTTTTCGCATATTTGTTACCTGCTATCTTTCCCATTAGCAGCCTTATAGCTTCTGAGTGGTGAGCTTTGTTGTTTGATTTTTATTTTCGTCATGGAGCAGATGACAACTCAGCAACTTAATCAAGTGATAAAAAGTTGTTACAAAAATCGGTGAAGGTCCCACGGCAACCGTTCGTGAACTGCGTGTGACACTCGGACGTAATGCTGCTCCAACGGATTTTTTTTTTTATTCCTAAGGGACCAAACTGCTGAGGTCTTCGATCCCTATACTTACAAACTATTTAAACTAACCTATGCTAATAACAACATTCACACCCAAGCCCGAGGGAGGATTCGAACCCCCGGCGGGAGGGGTCGCGCAATCCGTGACATGGCGCCGCAAAGCTAGCGGCCACTCCGCGGTGATCCAACGGAATTATCAGTTAGGAAGTTGATCCAGAAGTTTGAGACCACGGATTCTCTTTCAGAGGTTAAGAAACAGGATGACCACTGTGACCGTTACTTACCGAAAATCGGTTCGCCGACGAGCTCAACAATTGCATTTATCACCAAGTTCACTGTACGAAAGCCGGCCGGTGTGGCCTAGCGGTTCTAGGCATTTCCGTCTGGAATCGTGCGACCGCTACGGTCGCAGGTTCGAATACTGCCTTGGGCATGGATGTGTGTGATGTCCTTAGGTTAGTTAGATTTAAGTAGTTCTAAGTTCTAGGCGACTGATGACCTCAGAAGTAAGTCGCATAGTGCTCAGAGCCATTTGAACCATTTTGAACCACTGTATGAAATCTTTTCAACAGGTCTGAAAATCCAAGAGCGTAAGCTTTAAATTAGACAAGAGTTGATGACTGCATATCATGGAAAGAGACATCGATTTGCTCAATTGGTATTGCCTCGACAAACGGAGATCGTGAACTTTACAAAAAGAATAGTTTTCTCAGATTAGGTGCACTTTCACCTCAGTGGGTACGTCAATAAGCAGAACTTAAGAAGTTTGGGTAGCCAAAATCCACAGATGACTGTGGAAGATGGGATGCATCCACAGCGCACGATTGTGTGGTGTGAGTTCTGGGCAGGAGCAGTGATCGAACCGTACTGTTTTGAGAATAAAGGGACTGCCGTTACTGGGAACGGCGACAGTTATGAAAAATTTCCTCAAACAATTATTTCTTTGCGTGGCAAGCATGAATTGCCTGCCAGATCATCCGATGTTTTGCGTTGCGTGTTTTTTTTTTGAGTATTTGTAAAGTCAAACATGTACGTGAACAAAGCACAAACAATGCACCAATAGGATGAAATTGAAAGGGTTATTAATGGCATCCCACCAGATGTTTGTGAGCACCTAATCGAGAACTTCCATGTACGCTTTGATCGTCGCCGCGCGGCCTTGGGTGGTCATATGCAGGGTGTAATTTTTCATACGTAAATGGGAGAAGTTACTTAATGTGTTGTAAGTAGGCTGTTTAGGTTTTTATGTTGTAACGCCACGTAGCACTCTGTATGAAAATTACTGACTGTGCTGTTTGCAGTCTGTGGGTGGTTGCAATATTCGCTATTGTGTTGTTGGGCAGTTGGATGTGAACAGCGCATAGCGTGTTAGTTGATCAGAGTAAGTAAAGAGCGAAATGTCTGAGTACGTTCAGTTCTGCTCAGCTGTTTGAAAATCAAATAATGTAAGAGGTCTATCAGCACAGTAATTCATTAATTTTTCTAAGGGGACGTTTCAGTGTTTGTAAAAAAATTACATTTTCAATAAATTTTTTTTGCTCTGTAGTATTTTAATATTCGTCGCTACTTCCCTTACACCCCCTGTTATAAAGTGGAAAGTAAATGTCTGTTACATTTTGATTTTCAGGACAACACTACTGAATCTATTTCGATGAAATTCCGTATGATGGTAGCTTGAACCCTGAAGAGGAACATGGGGTACTTAAAAAATTTGTAGAACATGATGTTTATTTGAAGAAAATTACGCGAATTACAAAAACAAAAATTATTCTTTAAAAAGGCTGTGTAATTTTCGACTTTTGAAGTTTATCGTATTTGCGAGAATGCTTTAATTGTTTGACATGTAGTACGTATATGATTCTATGTAATGAATACATTTCTCTTACGATCCTCAATGTATTTAATCATACTTAAATAATAATATTATTAACTGTTACATTTTCGTGGCTAAACCGTTGAACTGATTTCGAACAAGGTCTGTGGAGATTGCGGAACGTTGAATATCTGAGGAACCACATGGGCCACTTAAAAAAAGAAAAAGGAACTTCGTCGCTAAGAGGGTGAAGTAGGAAATGGAAATGGAACAGCTCAACAGCACAACAACCTGTGCTTGACTAAACAGGCAGACATGTGAGGGCAGGTGACTATACTGGATGTACAACTGCTTTCTTGCTCAATATCACTCATCATAGTAAAACCACTGATTTGCGAACGCAGCCACTGCCAACAGTTAGTTAATGAATGAATCACCCACGAAGACAATGAAACACTATTGACTTTAATGTCCAAGAATGTAGTACAGTTCATGCCAACTGATACCTGTTGAACGTTTTCTTCATGACGTTGCAATGTCAGTGGCCAGTGGTGCAAAGTGTGTGTGTGTGTGTGTGTGTGTGTGTGTGTGTGTGTGTGTGTGTGTGTGTGCTCCCCAAATTCTGTTAGGGGTTATCAGTATGCTTGTGTTTCCATACGTTTACACGTAAAAGCTTTCGTTTTCATGTGTCAAGACTTCCTGACTATCTCTGTCCTCAGGCCAATGGTTATGTTTTGATCATCGCTTCAAATGATTGTGTAGGGTTTGGTCCTTACAGAGTACTGTAGTATCTGTGATTTCTTTTTCGACGTAAACTTACGATTCAATCCCTTACGATTATTGCTCTCCAGGAGGCTGACTGCGTCTTGAAGGTGATCACGGCATGTGACGTGGTAGAGAGAGTATGTAAAAGAAGGAGATGCAAGTGGGGAATTCCTCTAGCTATGATTTAGGACAAAAATGGTGGACATGGGACTACGTAGCAGACAACCATTACGCGTTTCCGTGTTAACCAAAAGATATCTTCAGTTACGACCGTAGTAGGAACAGGATCATCGAGATTGGTCCGTGAGTCAATCGAAACGTGACGCATGGTCGGTTGACTTATATTTTTCGCTACTCCAGGTCTACACTCGTCCACGCAGGCCGGCACACTAGTATTATGTTACGGGAATCATTCACCTCGACTTACTTGACAGCCACGCGTGGTAGCCGTACAGTCAGGGGCGACTTGTTACGGTTCACGCGGCTCCCTCCATCAGAGGTTCGAGTCCTCCCTCGGGCACGGGTGTGTGCGTATGTTGTCTTCAGTGTAAGTTAGTTTAAGTTAGATTACGTAGTGCGCAAGCCTAGGAACCGTGACCTTAGCAGTTTGGCCAAATAATCCTCACCACAAATTTCCTTTCAGGATACATTTATCAATAATAAAAGGCACAGTGAGAGTTGTTGACTACGTGAACATTGTTTTGGAGCACCTAAATCCACTGACGGTTGATGTTTTTCCAGACAATGACTCGACGTATTACATCTACTTAAATACGCTGCAAATCACTCTTAACTGCCGGGCAGAGGGTTATCGAACCACTTCAAAGTGCAGTAATCACAGAAAGTAGGAGGAAGAGCATGACAGTGACCTCTGTACTGTGGTACTGTAATGGGTTCCAGAGGCGGGTCAACATGCAGTTAAGCAAGTGTCCATAACGTTTCGCTTAATCAGTGTACCTGGAAAATTTTTCCGATTACAAAAGTGATAACAGCCTTAGATGAAGCCCTGCAGTAGAAATGGTTCAAATGGCTCTGAGCACTATAGGACTCAACATCTGAGGTCATCGGTCCGCTAGAACTTAGAACTACTTAAACCTAACTAACCTAAGGACGGCACACACACCCATGCCCGAGGCAGGATTCCAACCTGCGACCGTAGCCGTCGCGCAGTTCTAGACTGAAGCGCCTAGAACCGCTCGGCCACCAGCGGCCGGCCCTGCAGTAGAGGATCCACATTTATTCACCGGCTAATTCCCTCGCCAGAAGTCTCCTACTCCCCTCGCCTCCCCATCATCACTCCCCTTTTCCTACAAACAGAGGCCTATTGCTCGTCACCAACCTCTAGAGCCGTGCTTCCCAACCTGGGAGTAACTACCACCTGAGGGGTAAAATGAATATTTCTGAGGGGTAAAAACTAAACGATTTGATTCTGTTTGTCACGATACTAAATTACTTTTAAAAGTTCATTACTACACTCCTGGAAATGGAAAAAGAACACATTGACACCGGTGTGTCAGACCCACCATACTTGCTCCGGACACTGCGAGAGGGCTGTACAAGCAATGATCACACGCACGGCACAGCGGACACACCAGGAACCGCTTTTGGCCGTCGAATGGCGCTAGCTGCGCAGCATTTGTGCACCGCCGCCGTCAGTGTCAGTCAGTTTGCCGTGGTATACGGAGCTCCATTGCACTCATTAACACTGGTAGCATGCCGCGACAGCGTGGACGTGAACCGTATGTGCAGTTGACGGACTTTGAGCGAGGGCGTATAGTGGGCATGCGCGAGGCCGGGTGGACGTACCGCCGAATTGCTCAACACGTGGGGCGTGAGGTCTCCACAGTACATCGATGTGGTCGCCAGTGGTCGGCGGAAGGTGCACGTGCCCGTCGACCTGGGACCGGACCGCAGCGACGCACGGATGCACGCCAAGACCGTAGGATCCTACGCAGTGCCGTAGGGGACCGCACCGCCACTTCCCAGCAAATTAGGGACACTGTTGCTCCTGGGGTATCGGTGAGGACCATTCGCAACCGTCTCCATGAAGCTGGACTACGGTCCCGCACACCGTTAGGCCGTCTTCCGCTCACGCCCGAACATCTTGCAGCCCGCCTCCAGTGGTGTCGCGACAGGCGTGAATGGAGGGACGAATGGAGACGTGTCGTCTTCAGCGATGAGAGTCGCTTCTGCCTTAGTGCCAATGATGGTCGTATGCGTGTTTGGCGCCGTGCAGGTGAGCGCCACAATCAGGACTGCATACGACCTAGGCACACAGGGCCAACACCCGGCATCATGGTGTGGGGAGCGATCTCCTACACTGGCCGTACACCTCTGGTGATCGTCGAGGGGACACTGAATAGTGCACGGTACATCCAAACCGTCATCGAACCCATCGTTCTACCATTCCTAGACCGGCTAGGGAACTTGCTGTTCTAACAGGACAATGCACGTCCGCATGTATGCCGTGCCACCCAACGTGCTCTAGAAGGTGTAAGTCAACTACCCTGGCCAGCAAGATCTCCGGACCTGTCCCCCATTGAGCATGTTTGGGACTGGATGAAGCGTCGTCTCACGCCGTCTGCACGTCCAGCACGAACGCTGGTCCAACTGAGGCGCCAGGTGGAAATGGCATGGCAAGCCGTTCCACAGGACTACATCCAGCATCTCTACGATCGTCTCCATGGGAGAATAGCAGCCTGCATTGCTGCGAAAGGTGGATATACACTGTACTAGTGCCGACATTGTGCATGCTCTGTTGCCTGTGTCTATGTGCCTGTGGTTCTGTCAGTGTGATCATGTGATGTATCTGACCCCAGGAATGTGTCAATAAAGTTTCCCCTTCCTGGGAAAATGAATTCACGGTGTTCTTATTTCAATTTCCTGGAGTGTATTATCACAATTTAGTAAGACGCTAATACTAAGTATATAAGTTGTCAATAATTACTTTTCCTCAATTAGTAGCATTATTGTGGTAGTCCACTCATTACATACTTATGTTGTGCTTTGTTCCGTACATTGCTGATGATAAAAGTGAGACATATACTTACAAATGCTAAATATCTCAAGAAAATGTCTTCGTCTAGTTGTAGATTGTACCTGCAGTCGTCCAGAAATTGCTTCGTTAATCACTTAGAAACAGACAAATGGTTTTAATTAACAGCACGACACAGCAGTAACTGCATAATGCTGTACGCAGTATTACTATTATTATTATTAAAGTTTTGTTGCTGTTAAACTGGTTAGGCACAAAGAATTAACAGTGTGAAGTCGTCCAATTTGTGTCAGTTCTAAGTAAGGAAACCAGCAATCAAGTGGTTCACAAACAGTAAATGTAGTGAAACTTCCTGGCAGATTAAAGCTGTGTGCCCGACCGAAACTCGAACTCGGGATCTTTGCCTTTCGCAGGCAAGTGCTCTACCATCTGAGCTACCGAAGCACGACTCACGCCCGGTACTCACAGCTTTACTTTTGCCAGTATCTCGCCTTCTACCTTATAAACTTTACAGAAGCTCTTCTGCGAACCTTGCAGAACTAGCACTCTTGAAAGAAAGGATACTGCGGAGATATGGCTTAGCCACAGCTGGGGGATGTTTCCAGAATGAGATTGTCACTCTGCAGCGGAGTGTGCGCTGATATGAAACTTCCTGGCAGATTAAAACTGTGTGCCCGATCGAGACTCGAACTCAGGACCTTTGCCTTTCGCGGGCAAGTGCTCTACCATCGGAGCTACCGAAGCACGATTCACGCCCGGTACTCACAGCTTTACTTCTGACAGTATCTCGCCTACCAAGTGGTAGAGCACTTGCCCGCGAAAGGCAAAGGTCCCGAATTCGAGTCTCGGTCAGGCACACAGTTTCGATCCGCTAGGAAGTTTCATATCAGCGCACACTCCGCTGCAGTGTGAAAATCTCTTCCTTGTAAATGTAGTGCACACATCTGAACTTGTTTGATTTAAATGGGGTTGCAGTATGCACGTCAAGCACATGCTTCAATGGAGAGCAGTAATATGGTGGAACGAAGTTGTGTAGAATGTGCCTCCCCTTACTGTGTATAGTCAGCTTTCTTATCTGAGAAGGTATTATGGGTATCATTTGCGATGCACTGCAAATTGCTTCATCATTCACTGTAACACGCGCACACTCACAAAATATCATTTATCTTTCACATCTTCCATCATATTAAAAATAAAAGTGTTCCAAGAAAAGTCTTCCATTCTATAGATTAGTTAGGTGTTAAAGTAGCTGATAATGTGGGGGAGGTGTTCAAAAGACGTCAGGAGCGGAGGGGTGGCGATACTAGCTAATGTCTGATTGCATTTAGGAGTAGTGATCTAAGAATGGTTGGGACCCAAATCTAGGGTATTAGAGGGAGCGGTACTACTCGAAAAGTGCCACTTAGTCGCGAGTTATCGAGATCCGCAGGACAGCTGTGATAGGTTGTTCTCGAATGTGATCTCGCCCCCTGGCTGTGGTCGGAGCTAGCTGCTCCCTGCATCAGCCTCTCGTGGATGGGATGCGGGAGATAAATGGTGGCGCATTGGGCGTGAAATGCGGACCCGTTTCGGCACCTCCGGCCGGTGGAAGCCGCCGTGACAAATGGCCCGTCTCTGCCCCCGCGTTCCGTGGCCAGGCGACGGCGACAACGAGTGGGGCGCGGAAGCGTCCCTACCTGTGGTTCCCGCTGCGGCGAATCTACTGTTGTAGGTAGTTTTCAGAGTAATCATTTAGTATTATTTCACCAGATGGCTTGTTCCAACCTTCATTTTTAGAACTCTACGTACCCCTGTCGATTTCCAGCGGCCTTGCCACAGTGGTTGCCGTCAGATGACCGACGTGAAGCTGTGCCGGGCTTGGCTAACACTTGTATGGGTGACGGTCCGGGTCTGCGGAACGCTGTTTTACATCTACATCTATTCTCCGCAAGCCACCTGACGGTTTGTGGCGGAGGGTACCTTGAGTAGCTCGATCGGTTCTCCCTTCTAATCCAGTCTCGTATTGTTCGTGGAAAGAAAGATTGTCGGTATTCCTCTGTGTTGGCTCTACTCTCCTTGATTTTATCCTTATGGTCTCTTCTCGAAATATACATAGGAAGGACCAATATTCTTCTTGACTCCTCGGTGAAGGTATGCTCTCGAAACTTCAACAAAACCCCGTACCGAGCTACTGAGCCTCTCTCTTGCAGTGTCTTCCACTGGAGCTCACCTATCATATCCGTAACGCTTTCGCGATTACTAATGGTCCTGTAACGAAGAGTGGTGCTCTCCGTTGGATCTTCTCGATCTCTACTACAGGGTGTTTCAAAAATCACCGGTATATTTGAATCGGCAACAAAAACTAAACGAGCAGCGATAGAAATACACCGTTTGTTGCAATACGCTTGGGACAACAGTACATTTTCAGGCGGACAAACTTTCGAAACTACAGTAGTTACAATTTTCAACAACAGATGGCGCTGCAAGTGATGTGAAAGATATAGAAGACAACGCAGTCTGTGGGTGCGCCATTCTGTACGTCGTCTTTCTGCTGTAAGCATGTGCTGTTCACAACGTGCAAGTGTGCTGTGGACAACATGGTTTATTCCTTAGAACAGAGGATTTTTCTGGTGTTGGAATTCCACCGCCTAGAACACAGTGTTGTTGCAACAAGACGAAGTTTTCAACGGAGGTTTAATGTAACCAAAGGACCGAAAAGCGATACAATAAAGGATCTGTTTGAAAAATTTCAACAGACTGGGAACGTGACGGATGAACGTGCTGGAAAGGTAGGGTGACTGCGTACGGCAACCACAGAGGGCAATGCGCAGCTAGTGCAGCAGGTGATCCAACAGCGGCCTCGGGTTTCCGTTCGCCGTGTTGCAGCTGCGGTCCAAATGACACCAACGTCCGCGTATTGTCTAATGCGCCAGAGTTTACACCTCTATCCATACAAAATTCAAACGCGGCAACCCCTCAGCGCCGTTACCATTGCTGCACGAGAGACATTCGCTAACGATATAGTGCACAGGATTGATGACGGCGATATGCATGTGGGCAGCATTTGGTTTACTGACGAAGCTTATTTTTACCTGGACGGCTTCGTCACTAAACAGAACTCGCGCATATGGGGAACCAAAAAGCCACATGTTGCAGTCCCATCGTCCCTGCGTCCTCAAAAAGTACTGGTCTGGGCCGCTATTTCTTCCAAAGGAATCATTGGCCCATTTTTCAGATCTTAAACGATTACTGCATCACGTTGTCTGGACATTCTTCGTGAATTTGTGGCGGTACAAACTGTCTTAGACGACACTGCGAACACGTCGTGGTTTATGCAAGATGGTGCCCGGCCACATCGCACGGCCGACGTCTTTAATTTCCTGAATGAATATTTCGATGATCGTATGATTGCTTTGGGCTATCGGAAGCATACAGGAGGCGGCGTAGATTGGCCTCCCTATTCACCAGACATGAACCCCTGTGACTTCTTTCTGTGGGGACACTTGAAAGACCAGGTGTACCGCTAGAATCCAGAAACAATTGAACAGCTGAAGCAGTACATCTCATCTGCATGTGAAGCCATTCTGCCAGACACGTTGTCAAAGGTTTCGGGTAATTTCATTCAGAGACTACGCCATATTATTGCTACGCATGGTGGATATGTGGAAAATATCGTACTATAGAGTTTCGCAGACCGCAGCGTCATCTGTTGTTGACAATTGTAACTACTGTAATTTCGAAAGTTTGTCTGCCTGAAAATGTACTGTTGTCCCAAGCATATTGCAACAAACAGTGTATTTCTATTGCTGCTCGTTTAGTTTGTATTGCCGTTTCAAATATACCGGTCATTTTTGAAACACCCTGTACAAACCATATCTAATATGGATCTCACATTGGTGAGCAGTATTCAAGCAGGGAGCCAACAAGTGTACTGTAATCTACTGCGTTTGTTTTCGGATGGCATGTTCTTAGGATTCTTCCAATGAATCTCAGTCTGGCACCGGCTTTACCGACTATTAATCTTATACCGTCATTCCATTTTAAATCACTCCTAATGCCTACTCCCAGATAATTTATGGAATTAACAGCTACCAGTTGCTTAACTGCTATATTGTAGCTAAATGATAAATGATGTTCCTTTCTATGCATTCGCAGCACATTACACTTGTCTACATTGAGATTCAATTGCCATTCCATGCTCCATGCGTCAATTCCTTGCAGATCGTCCTGCATTGCAGTACAGTTTTCCATTGTTACAACCTCTAGATATATTACAGCATCATCCGCAAAAAGCCTCAGTGAACTTCCGATGTCATCCTAAAGGTCATTTATATATATTGTGAATAGCAGCGGTCCTACGACACTCCCCTGAGGCACACCTGAAATCACTCTTACTTCGGAGGGCTTCTCTTCATTGAGAATGACATGCTGCGTTCTGTTATCTAGGAACTCTTCAATCAAATCACACAATTGGTCTGATAGTCCATATGCTCTTACATTGTTCATTAAACAACTGTGGGGAACTGTATCAAATCCTTGCGCATGTCAAGAAACACGACATCTACTTGGGAACACTTGTGTATGGCCCTCTGAGTCTCGTGGACGAATAGCGTGCGCTGGGTTTTACACGATCGTCTTTTTCGAAACCCATGCTGATTCCTACCGATTAGACTTCCAGTTGCCCACCGTGTCGCGCTCAGCACTTGTTATGCCTCTCGTGGAGCTACGTGTCTTAGAACTCGTGTCCCCTGTCAGAAAAATTGACGACAGCCGGCAGAGCGCTGTGCTGACTACACGGCCCTTCATATCCGTATCCCGTGAGGCTCATTGGCTGAGGATGACACGACTGTCGCTCGGTAGCATTGGACCTTCCGAAACCTGTTCGAGTGGTGTTTAATTTACACCTACCGATCAATGCATGGTTAAAGTCTCCTACAGTGGTTACGGTATGATTCCCGAAAATGCATGCTAGTGAGCAGAGATTTCCTCTCAAGTTTACAGTTACATCTTGGGGTCAGTCTGGTGGACGACTGTGCTTGACAGTTATAAGGTATACCAAGTCATGATAGTGAATCTTCTCTAGTCAGCCTTTCATGCAAATTCAGTTCCTATATGAATCTGAGTTTCTTGTCTGCTGTGACACCTCACTCACCGTTAGCCTACGCTTTCGGCCTGCACTGGGGAGACGATGTCCAAATCACAAACGATATAAGATACAAGCTGGCTCTGACGAAAATGGCAAATGAGTATTTAATTGGGTTGGATTATTTTACTGTGGTTACTTAAATTTGGAAATTAATGAATCAATAAAAATTAACGGTCACCAGTTCACTACGTGAATCAAATTACAATTTCTAAAATTACTATCTGACTCGTCACAGTGAACAAATACCTTTCAGGTAAAATAACAACTCAAAAAATCAATTATTAATAATCTAAGAGTAACAAAATCTCATCAGTAGTAAAAAGGTATGTAAATAAGAGAATTTCTGATATTAATCACTGTAATTCTTACCATCTTTAATTTTGCTCAAAAATTATTTAGTTTTATTCTTTACTGAAAAGTGTCATTTAGCTTCAAAATTATCGCAATGATATAGCGTCATTCAATAATCACGTTCCTGTAAGCTACACTTATGTAATGTCCAAAGTCAAAATTTCATCTATACAAGATAGGCTAAGATCGGTACATGAATTTACTGACTTATTCATTTCAAGTAACTTCAACTTTTATGACTGTTCATTACCTACTGGTGCTAGTGCAGTTACTACTATTATTTGCTCAAGACGTAAACAAACATTTCTGACTGATTGCAGGTCCTTAAAACTGAAAAATTATTTATCCATGAAAAATGCACACAAAATATCTTTTATTGAATCTTGCTCTGTTAAGCACTGTCTTTCAAATTTACTGTTTACTGGACTTGACCACTTCTGTTAATTGTAGTAATGCAAATTATTAGTTACTATTACTCATTTCGTAAAACACTGTAATAGTTTCTCAATCGTCATGTCTTTCTCGAATGATCAATAATAGACATGATGGATCCTACTCAGGTATTCTGTCTTAGGTAGAACTGAACGTCAGCTTTTTACTATAACACGATATTATTCAAACATACAATCAACTAAGACGCTAGCTAGCGATGTTTGATTTGATCAAGTAATTACATGGATTTTAATTCAGTATACTCTCTGACAATATCGTATCCCTCTGACTAAGCCAGCGTGTCTACTTACACAAGCTTAAAACTAACATTTATTTAACTTTACAATGAGAAAACATTTCATTTCATCATACAAGCATTAGTACACTTGTTTTCAAACATTGATTCATAGAAAAATGCGTAGAAAACTAAAATTTCGAGGCAAAGTTTGATAGCTCACAGAGTTGTTGTGTTACATCTGCCCCACGTTTCACTTATCTACATCGTAACATGAAGAAATAAAGAAACGTTCAGCTCAATAAGACAGTCGGTGCCATGCCCAGTATAGCAGGAATAATAAACATCATAATTAGCCTTACATTTAAGAAAATTCCAGTAAACCTTTGTTATATCGAAATTGGTATTCAAATGATTTAGCACCTACACTAACTGTTTATAAGTAGGTACATACATTTATATTATGGTTGTCTGGCAAAATTCCACTGCTCAAAATGAAAAGTGTCTTGTCGGCTTTTTACCCTAATTATCACTCTGTGTTTGTAGACAGCCAGTAAAATGATTATTTAAAACACTGAAAAAGTGTTACATTCAATTACACAGCATTTGAAGTATCTGTGTCCATTTACGTATTATTCGTAACACTTATTATATTTTCGCTGACAATGGAAAGGTCACTCTCCTGTGCCAAGTTCTCATTTCTCTTAAAGCATGCTAAGCACCTCCAAAGGCACACTG
This sequence comes from Schistocerca gregaria, assembly GCF_023897955.1. NCBI lineage: Eukaryota > Metazoa > Arthropoda > Insecta > Orthoptera > Acrididae > Schistocerca > Schistocerca gregaria. Next base: position 786,457,163 of record NC_064921.1, on the reverse strand, counting down.
CTCTGTATTTGCTGCTACACACAAAATAGATATCTCGATTTGTAATTATATTGTTTGTTTCTTTTATACATATTTGTATTTACATCGCTTTCACCTGCAACTTAAATGGCAAGTGTGAGTTCATATGTATTTATACGAATAAGTTACATAGTAAATTTCACAAAACCAATAACATTTAGGATCGACTGCGTATTCATTAAAATTTTTATGTGACATGATTTCATTCTATTACTACTTGCTCATATATCCAAAATCATTTTGGCATAATCTAACTTCCAAAATAAATGAATGATACATGTTATTGTTATCATTATTCCAGCATCAACACTCATTACTGATTTATAAAATAAAAGCTCCGAATTGATGGATATCTACACTCTTGCACTTAGCAAAAGTACGAATTATTCCTATTCTGTTAATGTTTCAAATCCATAATATTTCGCACACCTGCTTTTCTGTCTGACTGAGGGCAGACCAGAGAGAAAGTGTTAGGATAAGTAAAGCTCTCCATACTAAAAATTTGTTAAATATGAACTTTGATTTGGATATTTCATTACTTAATTCACTGTATTTTCGTGAGTTAAGAAGAGGACAATGTAGCAACCTTAAACTTCACTTGTTTCACACAATGATCGTGTCTTTTAATCCACGCCTCAGCACGTTTCTTCACCTTTTCTCTCACCAATTCTTTTTTCTATGATATTTCCAAATATTACCTTGGTGAAACGTCGATTAAATCCTCCATTATATTCGTGGGTTTGTTACCTAATACAATTTCCACTGAAGTGTAGCTTGAACTTGCATGCGAAATTGAGTTTCTGGCACATATCTGCCACACGCTCTATGGATACTGTGGAAGTATGCACTGAAATACCTCCACGTATACAAGTTTCTGAAAGATTATTTTAAGGGTGATACGCCGATAAATAAATAACCTCTACACCTTTCCTTTCGTTCCCTTATTCCACGTTTCTTAGATAAGCTGATGTCCGTTGAAAGATATGACTGCTTTCGGTTTTCTAAGATGCTCAAAATTATCGTTTGCCAAGTTACTGAATACTGCTTTCGCTGCTTCTTTTCGTAAAGCATGTAGCTTTACAAATTTGGAAACAGTATGTAATACTACTAATATATATGCAGAGTTTCCGGTTGTTTTGCGTTTGATTGTTGTTGTGGTCTTCAGCCCTGGTTTGATGCAACTCTCCGTGCTACTCTACACTGTGCAAGCTTCTTCATCTCCCAGTACCTACTGCAACCTACATTATTCTGAATCTGCTTAGTGTATTCATCTATTGGTCTCCCTCTACGATTTGTACCCTCCACGCTGCCCTCCAATACTAAATTGGTCATCCCTTGATGCCTCAGAACATGTCCTACCAACCGATCCCTTCTTCTGGTCAAGTTGTGACAAAAACTTCTCTTCTTCCCAATCCTATTCAATACTTCCTCATTAGTTATGTGATCTACCGATCTAATCTTCAGCATTCTTCTGTAGCACCACATTTCGAAAGCTTCTATTCTCTTCTCGTCCAAACTATTTATTGTCCGTGTTTCACTTCCATACATGGCTACACTCCACACAAATACTTTCAGAAACGACTTCCTCACACTTAAATCTATACTCGATGTTAACAAATTTCTCTTCTTCAGAAATTCTTTCCTTGCCATTGCCAGTCTACATTTTATATCCTCTCTACTTCGACCATCATCAGTTACTTTGCTCCCCAAATAGAAAAACTCCTTTACTACTTTAAGTGTCTCATTTCCTAATCTAATTCACCCGACTTAATTCGACTACATTCCATTATCCTCGTTTTGCTTTTGTTGATGTTCATCTTATGTCCTCCTTTCAAGACACTATCCATTCCATTCAACTACTCTTCCAAGTCCTTTGCTGCCTCTAAAAGAATTACAGTGTCATCGGTGAACATCAAAGTTTTTATTTCCTCTCCATGGATTTTAATACCTACTCCGAATTTTTCTTTTGTTTCCTTCACTGCTTGCTCAATATACAGATTGAGTAACATCGGGGATAGACTACAGCCCTGTCTCACTCCCTTCCCAACCACTGCTTCCCTTTCATGTCCCTCGACTCTTATAAGTGCCATCTGGTTTCTGTACAAATTGTAAATAGTCTTTCGCTCCGCGTATTTTACCCCTGCCACCTTCAGAATTTGAAAGAGAGTGTTACAGTCAACATTGTCAAAAGCTTTCTCTAAGTCTACAAATGCTAGAAACGTAGATTTACCGTTCCTTAATCTAGCTTCTAAGATACGTCGTAGGGTCAGTGTTGCCTCATTTGTTCCAACATTTCTACGGAATCCAAACTGATCTTCTCCGAGATCAGCTTCTACTATTTTTTCCATTAGTCTGTAGAGAATACGCGTTAGTATTTTGTATCCGTGACTTGTTAAAATGATTGATCGGTAATTTTCACATGTGTCAGCACCTGCTTTCTTTCGGATTAGAATTATTATATTCTTCTTGAAGTCTGAGGGTATTTCGCCTGTCTCATACATCTTGCTCACTAGATGGTAGAGTTTTGTCAGGACTGGCTCTCTCAAGGCCGTCAGTAATTCCAATGGAATGTTGTCTACTCCGGGGGCCTTGTTTCGACTCAGGTCTTTCAGTGCTCTTCCAAACTCTTCACGCAGTATCGGATCTCCCATTTCATCTTCATCTACATCCTCTTCCATTTCCATAATATTGTCCTTAAGTACATCGCCTTGTATAGACGCTCTATATACTTCTTCCAACTTTCTGCTTTCCCTTCTTTGCTTAGAACTGGGTTTCCATCTGATCTCTTGATATTCATACAAGTGGTTCTCTTTTCTCCAAAGGTCTCTTTAATTTTCCTGTAGGCAGTAGCCGGCCGCGGTGGTCTCGCGGTTCTAGGCTCTCAGTCCGGACCCGTGCGACTGCTACGGTGGCAGGTTCGAATCCTGCATGGTGTGATGTCCTTAGTTTAGTTAAGTTTAAGTAGTTCTAAGTTGTAGGGGACTGATGACCACAGATGTTAAGTCCCATAGTGCTCAGAGCCATTTGAACCATTTGTAGGCAGTGTCTATCTTACCCCTAGTGAGATAAGCCTCTATATCCCTACATTTGTCCTCTAGCCATTCCTGCTTAGCCATTTTACACTTCCTGTTGATTTCATTTTTGAGACGTTTGTATTCCTTTTTGAATGCTTCATTTACTGCATTTTTATATTTTCTCCTTTCATCAATTAAATTCAAAATTTCTTCTGGTACCCAAGGATTTCTACTAGCCCTCGTCGTTTTACCTACTTGATCCTCTGCTGCCTTCACTACTTCATTCCTCAAAGCGACCCATTCTTCTTCTACTGTATTTCGTTCCCCCATTCCTCTCAATTGTTCCCTTATGCTCTCCCTGAAACTCTGTACTTCCTCTGGTTCTTTCAGTTTATCCAGGTCCCATCTCCTTAAGTTCCCAACTTTTGTCTTGCGTAGCAGACCGTAAATCTCTGCAGCCGAGATTTCTATCTTAAGGTTGCATGCTTTGCATTGGACCATGTCCGTCACTTTAACTTTTTGGCACCTGTACAAGTTTGCACTCTCTCCTTTTCTTTGCTAGTCATATTAACAAACGTTAACGAGTCAACTATTTTATCTACACACGTCTTAGGCCCACAGTGGCCGTGAGCCAAATGGAAACAGTCAATCAATTCAGCTGTGTGTGTGTTTGGCCATCATACTCGCCACTCTTCCTTACTCTCATCCTTGCATAAACACAGTACGCAACAGTACATCTTGTTTCCTGGCTTAACACCTTCTTCCGCACTTCCATCGAACTCAGTTTTTAGTGATAGCAAACACTCGTCCTCAGACTGATAACGACGCATGTTTCCTATCTTCCTTTGGCTTCAGCTTCTTTGAATTACATCGGTCTGAATATTCCTTCGGAACTCAACTTGTTGATAGATCCGCCTGGCTGAAATGGAAGCCTTAACAAAGCATCCACTAGACTACTGTCATCGCCTCCGATTTAACAAATTTCGTAATCAATCGTCCGTATAAGCAAAGCCCACCACGTCAGTCTGTTATGCTGCAGACAAAAATTATTTAAAAACATTAATGCTTTCTGATCGGTAAGCACAACCACCTTATGTCCCTATAGAAAACCTTTCAGTTTCTCCACTTGCTTGTTTTCCGACACATTATAGTTTCGCTCGAATTTCGTTAGTGTCCTGCTTGGGATTGCTATAGAATGACGTTCATTGCTTCCCTTTACCTCAGCTTCTGGAATATGTGAACTGTAATGTTTTAGTTGCATGAATCTGCCCCATGTGAAATGGTAAAGACAGATCCGAGTGGTGCAAAACTTGGTTTCTGGAATGTTCTCCTTATAACCCGTCGAAAGCTATTTGACTCTTTTCCGTCCAAACAAACGCACTATTTTTCTTTAATAAGTTACACAAATCTGGACCTTTAAAAGCCTGTTTATTTACATACTTGCTATAGAAATTCCATAAATAACAAAACAAACTCAGTTGGTTTTCCGTCTTTGGTGGTTGGTGTTCTCTGATTGCTTCTAGCTTCCCATGAATCTGTAGTTGTTATTATATGGCATAAGAATTCGAACTCTTTAAAAAAATTCACACTTTTCTTTATTTTGAAAGTCATCCCTCCTCACCTCAGTGCCTGAAAAACCTCATTCAATAATTCCCATTGCTCTTTCTATGAATCAGGTGCTACCAAATAAGTCGTCAACATAGATGGTTATTCTGCTGCTTAGCTCTTTTCCTAACGCACCATCCAAGGTTCGGATAAACACGGACACAAAGGTGTTTAATCCAGAGGGGTTAGTTTTATACTGATAACGCTTCTCTGTGAAGATAAATGCCGTCAGTTTTCCTGCATCTGATTAGACTGCAATCTGCCAATACCTCGCCGTCAAATAAAGACCCGTCATGAACCTTATACCAAGGAATTTCTGTAGCATTAAGTCTAAACTTCCTGGTCGCTTGACTACTCGGTTAAGATCAGGATCATCTATTACAGTCTACGCTCCTCCATTTCTTTATTTACCAAGACGAGAGGACTATTGCACTGATTCTGAGCTCGTTCTATTATTCGCCACTCCTCCAAACAGCTTATTGCTTTTGTACTGCTTCTTCCCCAGCTAATGGTATTTGACAAACTGGTCCCCAAAAAGTCCATGTCGTACTATTTCAATCTTATATTCGTAGTCATGTACCAGACCAGATTTATCTGAGAATACTGATCGAGTTTTACATTCAAAGACACAACCTGACTAGGTTTATCTGAAAATACATCTTTGTTATTGACTAAAATATTGTAAAACTTCCCTTTCTTTTCTGTTGATATTCCCGAAATTCTTTTGACTATTTGTCTCAGTTCATCATATTCAGATTTCTAACATGATAACGCTCAACTCCTTCACTCGAACCTACACCCGTTGGCAACGTAATTCATCCCACATTAGCGTCTCCTTCTCCCCATTGTCATTAAAAATTGCCTTTACTTTATTTTCTCCCACAAAACAAGTCATTACCGTCGCATCACCATGAATAATTACTTTATGCTTCATCATTTAGTCCATATCAGCAATTATCTCAGTGCTCAGCTGAGGAACTATTAACAAGTAATGATCAAATATCGCATTTTGAATACTAAATTATTTCAGTACTTGAGATTTGAACGGTTTGCCATAACTAACAGCAGCACCTATTATCTTCACTTCAATAACTGGAATCTCGACTGTTCTTGATTCACCCTCAATATGCTCATAAACTGATTGGTTTAAAACACTGATATGGTTATCATTATTAACCAACTTTTGAGTTTCTACACCATGTATATATACAGGGATAATAATTTGCTCACATCATCTCGAAATAATACCTTTATATTCCAGCTATAAATCCTGTTTGGTCTCCATATCACTCCACATAAAATCACCATGCTCCATCATTTTGTACGGTGAGTTTTTCTATTTCTTTTCTCCTTCTTCTTCCATTCGATACAAAATGTGCTCTACGTCCACAGTATTTATTGCATAGGCGAGTTCGCTTTCTTGTTATGAACGAAACACGTCTACCATAACTTCGTACACATTTTATCCCCCCGTTTTGCGCACTAATCTCACCCAGTTCTCGGAATTGATACACTCTTGCCCCATAACACAGTTTACGGCTGTCTTTTCGAACCCGCTGACTTCGTTGCGTTCGGGAATGGCAGCAACAAAACTTCATTATTACACACTTATTACACATCTCACGTTATTCATCATTATGTTCATACATTTCATCAACATCCCTTTTAAATTCCTCGCCCCCTTCGTTTCACATGCAATACAGAGTGATTATAGTTAAAGTTAAATATTCAAACCGCTGTAGAAATAACACCGCTGGTCAGAATGATGTCATATTGTAGAGGAATATTATCGGAGCAGGGGGAAAACGTATGGCAGAAGAAAAATAGTTACAAAATGTAGCAAATAGGTGGGGCTGTAAGCATCATAACTTAATAGTGGTTGACTACAAATGACAAATGAATCACACAAGGATACAACGATACCTAAGGTGTTCCCTTGACATTAAACAAACTGTACTACTCAGTGGGCAAGAAAAAAAATTCGCATTCGGAGGAGAAAGTAGCTGATTGGAATTTCGTGAGAAGATTCCGTCACAACGAAAAACGTCTGTCTCTTAGTGGTGACCAGCCCAAAGCCTGTATCATTTCAGTGACACTCTGTCGCTAGTTTTGCCATAATACAAAACGTGCTGCCCTTCTTTGAACTTTTTACATATACTCCGTCAGTCTTATGTGGTAACGATCCCACACAGCGCAGCAATATCCTAAAAGAGGCCCGACAAGCGTAGTGTAGCCAGTCTCCTTAGAAGATCTGTAACATTTTCTAAGCGTCCTGGCAGTAAAACGCAGTCTTTGGTTAGTCTTTCCCACAGCATTTTCTGTGTGTTCCTTCCAATTTAAGTTGTTCTTAATTGTAATTCCTGGGTATTTAGTTGAATTTACGGCCTTTAGATTTGGCTGATTTAGTGTGTATCCGAAGTTCAACGAATTCCTTTTAACACTCATGTGTATGACGTCACACTTTTCGTTGGTTAGGGTCAATTGAAAAATTTGCACCATTCAGATATGTGTTCTAAATCGCTTTGAAATTTGTTTTGATCTTCTGATGATTTTATTAATAGATAAACGACAGCGTCATCTGCGAACAACCGATGACGACTGCTCAGATTCTCCCAAATCGTTTATATAGGTAAGGCACAGCAAAGGGCCTATAACAGTTCCTTGAGGAAAGCCAGAAATCACTTCTGTTTTACTCGATGACTTTCCGTCAGTTAGTACGAACTCTGACCTAACTGACAGGAAGTTACAAAACTAGTCACATAACTTAGAGAATATTCCATAAGCACGCAATTTCACTACAAGCCGATTGTGTGGTAGAGTGTCAAAAGCCTTCACGGAAATTCAGAAATAGGGAATCGATCTGAAATCCCTTCTCAACAGGACTCAGCGCTTCATGGGAATAAAGAGCTAGTTGTGTTTCAAAAGAACGGTGTTTTCTAAATCCATGTCGCTATTTGTCAACAGACCGTTTTCTTCGAACACAATATGTATTCCAGAATACTGCTGCATATCGACGGTAATGATATGGGCCTTTAATTAAATGGATTAGTCGTACTACCTTTCCTGAATATTGGTTTGACCTGTGCAACTTTTCAGTCTTTGGATACGGATCTTTCGTCGAGCGAACTGTTGTATATGATTGTCAAGTATGGAGGTAATGCATCAGCGTACTATGAAAGGAACCTAATTGATATACAGTCTGGACCAAAGGACTTGCTTTTATTAAGTGATTTAAGTTGGTTCATTATTCCGAGGATATTTACTTCTACGTTACTCATGTTGGCAGCTGTTATTGATTCAAATTCTGGGTTATTTCCTTCGTCTTCTTTTGTGAATTCATTTCGGAAGGCTCTGTTTAGTAATTCTGCTTTGACATCACTGTCTTCGATAGTATCGCCATTGCTATCACGCCGACAAAGCATTAATAGTTTTCTGCCGCTAACGTACTTCAAAAACGACCAGAATCTCTTTCGATTTTCTGCCAGGTTTTGAGTCAAAGTTACGTTGTGGAAACTGTTGTATGCATTTCGCAATGAAGTCCGCTCTAAATTTCGAGCTTCTGCAAAAGATCGTGAATCTTGTGAGTTTTCCGTCAGTTTAAATCTGCCATGCTTTCTTTTTCTGTAACACTGTTCTGATCCGTTTTGTGTTCCAAGGAGGATAAGCTCCGTTGTTTGTAAAATTTATTTGGTATGAATCTCCCAACTGCTATAAATACCATTTCTTTGAATTCAAGCCACATCTGGTCTAAACTTATATTATTAATTTGTAAAGAGAGGAGATTGTGTCTCAGAAAGGTGTCAAGTGAATTTTTATCTGCTTTTCTGAACAGGTATATTTTTCGTTAATTTTTGGAGAATTTGGGGGTTACAATATTCAGTCTCGCTACGACTACCCTGTGTTCACTAATGCCTGTACCCGTTTTGATGGTCGTTATTAGCTCAGGATTATTTGTTGCTAAGAGGTCAATTGTGTTTTTATAACCGATTGCTATTCGCGTGGGCTCATGAACTAAGGGCTCGAAATACACTCCTGGAAATGGAAAAAAGAACACATTGACGCCGGTGTGTCAGACCCACCATACTTGCTCCGGACACTGCGAGAGTGCTGTACAAGCAATGGTCACACGCACGGCACAGCGGACACACCAGGAACCGCGGTGTTGGCCGTCGAATGGCGCTAGCTGCGCAGCATTTGTGCACCGCCGCCGTCAGTGTCAGCCAGTTTGCCGTGGCATACGGAGCTCCATCACAGTCTTTAACACTGGTAGCATGCCGCGACAGCGTGGACGTGAACCGTATGTGCAGTTGACGGACTTTGAGCGAGGGCGTATAGTGGGCATGCGGGAGGCCGGGTGGACGTACCGCCGAATTGCTCAACACGTGGGGCGTGAGGTCTCCACAGTACATCGATGTTGTCGCCAGTGGTCGGCGGAAGGTGCACGTGCCCGTCGACCTGGGACCGGACCGCAGCGACGCACGAATGCACGCCAAGACCGTAGGATCCTACGCAGTGCCGTAGGGGACCGCACCGCCACTTCCCAGCAAATTAGGGACACTGTTGCTCCTGGGGTATCGGCGAGGACCATTCGCAATCGTCTCCATGAAGCTGGGCTACGGTTCCGCACACTGTTAGGCCGTCTTCCACTCACGGCCCAACATCGTGCAGCCCGCCTCCAGTGGTGTCGTGACAGGCGTGACTGGAGGGACGAATGGAGACGTGTCGTCTTCAGCGATGAGAGTCGCTTCTGCCTTGGTGCCAATGATGGTCGTATGCGTGTTTGGCGCCGTGCAGGTGAGCGCCACAATCAGGACTGCATACGACCGAGGCACACAGGGCCGGCATCATTGTGTGGGGAGCGATCTCCTACACTGGCCGTACACCTCAGGTGATCGTCGAGGGGACACTGAATAGTGTACGGTACATCCAAACCGTCATCGAACCCATCGTTCTACCATTCCTAGACCGGCAAGGGAACTTGCTGTTCCAACAGGACAATGCACGTCCACATGTATCCCGTGCCACCCAACGTGCTCTAGAAGGTGTAAGTCAACTACCCTGGCCAGCAAGATCTCCGGATCTTTGTTTGGGACTGGATGAAGCGTCGTCTCACGCGGTCTGCACGTCCAGCACGAACGCTGGTCCAACTGAGGCGCCAGGTGGAAATGGCATGGCAAGCCGTTCCACAGGACTACATCCAGCTTCTCTACGATCGTCTCCATGGGAGAATAGCAGCCTGCATTGCTGCGAAAGGTGGATATACACTATACTAGTGCCGACATTGTGCATGCTCTGTTGCCTGTGTCTATGTGCCTGTGGTTCTGTCAGTGTGATCATGTGATGTATCTGACCCCAGGAATGTGTTAATAAAGTTTCCCCTTCCTGGGACAAAGAATTCACGGTGTTCTTATTTCAATTTCCAGGAGTGTAATTGTCAGAGAATGCGTTAGCACAATTTCGGATGATGTTTTATGCGTACCTCCGGAATTAAACATGTCTTTTCGCCATCAGTTCGAGGCTAAATTACAGTCACCACTATCTATAATGGTATGATTGGTGTACATGTTTCAAACCAAACTGAAGTTTTCTTTTAACCTTTCCGCAACTGCATCATTAGAATTGTGAAGTCGGTAAAATAATCCAATTATTATTTTATTTCGGTTGCCAACAATGACCTCTCCCCACACTAGCTCACAGGAAGTATCTACCTCGATTTCTTGACAAGATAAATTACTTCTGACAACGACAAACACGCCACCGCCAACCGTTATCCTTTCGAAACACCGTTAGGTTCTCCGCAAAAATTTCGGCTGAGGTTATCCACGGCTTTATCCCGCTTACAGTGCCTATAACGATTTGAGAGTCAGTGCTTTCTATTAGCGCTCGGAGCTGTGGTAATTTCCAAACACAGCTACGAAAGTTTACAACTGTTATGTCGATGGTTACTGCATCTTCGTTCTTCCTGTGTGCGGCATTCAACTTTTGTGACTGAAGCCCTTCTTCTGTTTCCCCGAGACTCTTTAACCTGTAAACCCGCCCAGACCATGTCTCACAGCCCCTGCTATCCGTGTAGCCGCCTGCTGCGTATTGTGGACACCGAACCTATTCAGCGGTACCCGATACCCAACAACCCTTTGGCGCAAGTCGAGAAATATCAACCAGCACGGTCGCAGAACCAGCTGAGCTTCTGATTCAGACGCTCTACTGGGTCCGTAGTCGGTCCTGTCGACTATGCTGCAAATGGTCAGCTCTGCTTTCATCTTGCAAGCAAGACTGGCAGGCTTTACCACTTCTGTTAGCTGCTAGAAACCAGAGAGAATCTCTTCTGATCCAAAGTGACACACATCATTGGTGCCGACGTCAGCAAGCACCTGCAGATGGCAGCACCTTGTGCTCTTCATGGCATCTGGGATGACCCATTCCACATCTGGAATAACTCTACCCGGTATGCACACAGAGTGTACATTGGTTTTCTTTCCCTTCTTGGCAGACATGTCCCTAAGCGGCACCAAAACTCGCCCAAGGTAGGAGCTCCCAACTATCAGTAATCCCACCCTCTGTGATTGTTCGGATCTTGTAGGCTGAGAGATTTCCTCTGAAACAGGACAGGCGACAGCATCTGGCTGAGCGACAGTGCCAGCCACAGATAGCATCTGGAATGTATTTGTCAGACAAACCGGGTAGGCCTTACGTGGGCAGTCTTTCATCGCCGCCGGTCTCCCACTCGATCATAGGTGAGGGGTCAAGCTCACTGCGTTAATATACTATTCGGGTGTTTTTGTTTTGTTTTGTTGTTTCTTTTTCCGGCCGTACTGTTGTTGCAGCAATATTGCCTGTGAAGTTGGAGGGGCCTCTCAAAGCCATCCGCCGAGTGCACCTTTCTACTGCTGCGGACCTCCGTTTTCAGTACTATTATTTTCGTGAGGTCGATAATTTTGATCTCACCTTCCGCTACCAAAGTCTCCTCCGCCTCTTCTTCCTTGTCTGTTTGTGCAGATCTCACATTGTACTCGATGTTAAAATTGCTATTCTGAATTTTATAGCTATCATTATGACGGTGATTGTCATTGCTGAGATTTATGTTGTGGTAATGGTTGTCGCTGTGCCTATTCTGATGCCTGATTTGGTTACCTCCGTTGTGACTGTAGTATTTATTTTAATCGTCGTAGGATAATACATCTAAAACTCTTACATTCTTCAAAAAGGTTGTTTATTACAGTCAATAATAAAGTAGAAACGGACATTTCGCAGCAATTTGGCACTAGGGATGTCCAACATGCTCTTTTCGTTTATTTGTTCCTACTGTGCTCGACTTTCTTGCACATATCTTCGCAGTAACTCTTCATTGTAGTGTCCCTAGAGGCTCAGTACGTATAAGCATAAGTAAATTCCGTTATGACTTCCTCCTGTTTGTCTACGGACGAGTATTCGTTCTCAAATCTTTTTAAGAACTCGTTCAGCGTTTGGCAACCTACTAGGGCGCGAACTACACAGCTATATGTGTCCCAATTTAGTCGTGTTATCGTGATTCTCACCTGACTCTTTTCCGGTAACTATTTCGGAATCAGCGATCGATGTTTATCCATGAATACGATTGGAATGCTTCCACCTTGGGGTCAAAGTTATCGGTTTCATTCCTCATTTGATTCTGGCATGTTCCTCCTACTACCCTGGGTACATCACAGTAGATAAATATCATTGTATCAAGTAACAACTCACAGCGCACACTCCGCTGCAGAGTGAAAATCTCATTCTGGAAACACCCCCCAGGCTGTGGTTATGCCATGTCTCCGCAATATCCTTTCTTTCAGGAGTGCTAGTTCTGCAAGCTTCGCAGGAGAGCTTCTGTAAAGTTTCCAGGGTAGTAGACGAGGTACTGGCAGAAGTAAAGCTGTGAGGACGTGGCGTGAGTTGTGCTTGGGTAACTCAGTTGGTAGAGCACTTGCCCACAAAACGCTAAGGTCCCGAGTTCAAGTCTCAGTCCGGCACACAGTTTTAACTGCCAGGAAGTTTCATATCAGCACACGCTCCGCTGCAGAGAGAAAATCTTTTTTTTGGAAACAACTCACAAAAATCGACCAATAACGACAAATCTCATCGGTAGAAAACAGTTACGCAAATGCAAAAATTTCGTAACGTCAGCAGCTGTAATGCTTACTGTCTTTAGTTTATCTCAAGAAACTAAACGCTATCGTTTAGCTTGAAAATTATCGAAATGATAAAGCGTCATTCAGTAATCACTTTCCTGTGAGTTACAATAACTTAATTGCGAATTCAGAATTTCGTTTCTAAAGGAATGGTAAAAATTGTGATACATCATTAAGTATTACTGCTTGTTTGTTCTGTTACTGCTACTGCTACTGCTATTACAAAGATGTTAACAAAAATTTCTGACTGATAGCGGTTTCGTAAAATTGAAGAATTATTTATGCATGTAAACAAAAATCGTTTTCTGAATCTTCCTGTTTTGAGTACTGCCTTTCTTACTGTTTATTAGACTTCAGCAAGTATGTTAACTGTAGTCTTGCACATTACTGAAATTTCACTTACTATGATTTACAAACTTTGATTCATAGAAAAATACATCGAGAAGTAAAACTACTAGGAAAGTTTTTGCTGTGTTACTCTACCATTAGGCTGTCTGAGCACCACTCACTGCCAGATCTAAAAATCCATATTTCCTCAACAATGTGTCGAAAACCTGTACTCGAACGTTACTTATGTATATCCTCATTAATTTGAGACATTTTACTTGAAAGTCGCTTGCTCGGTTAGCCTAATTCTAAGGCGAGCGCAAACGATAATCCGGAACTTGGGGTTCAAGAGCTGGTCCTGCACGAATTTTCACTGTCGTCATTCCATTACACAGCTGATGGTTGTCCATATTCGGAACTGCGAATATATCAGACGTAAGGGAACGAATCGGCTCGTCGGACACATCATGAGGCCTGAAGGTATCGTAAAAGAGAGAGAGAGAGAGAGAGAGAGAGAGAGAGAGAGAAAGAGAGGGAGAGAGAGAGAGAGAGAGTGTGTGTGTGTATGTTTGTTTGTGGTCAGAAGCAACACATAATTTCAAGATCTAACTATCTAACTGTAATCAGTCATCAATTTTGGGTTTTAGCCATCGTTCTGTACTTAATATTGTATGATCCTGACTTCTTTGTAGGGATTCTTCAAACTCTGCAACTTTGTTACCAGACGTTCGACGGACATTACTAGGAATTTGATAGTCTCGCCTACCGCGTATTTTTATGTCTTCCCCTAAGGTTTTATTCTCTCCTATACAAACAATTTTTCGTAGTGGACAAGAAAAGCAGTAAAATAACTTAAGATTTTTTTAAAGAAATTACCTATTGTGCAGTTTACATACCGCGAGATGTATGGAAACATGTCCCCCTAATCCATTTAGTGGGGCATTACAGTTCTCATCCCTATAGCATAAGCCTACGAAGTCGCAGCCAAGATTGCCTGTATTTCATGACTTCTAGTGGAAGCAGGGGGATGGATGTCATACCGTGGTCCTGCGCCCCCTGTAGAGGATCCTTAGATCAGCCACTTATACCCCACTAAGTGGATGTGTGGTGGCATATGTACTACTTTCTGTAGAGCAGATAGTATCCACAAGACAGGATAGTACTCGTGTTACGTTTGGAATTTGTAGCACGTATCTTTCGGAAGACCTCCCAACACATGCATTTGTAGTAGCTTCAAATCTCTTGACAGACGACAGGAAGCTGCTTACGAACGTCAGGGAAGTTACCGCCTAGATGTGGACGGAAATTCAAGTTGCCCGGCACTGTTGTCGCTGCAGTGTTTGAGAGAAAATGAAAGCAATGATGTTCAACAAACCTGTACTCTTCATTTCGATACCTGTTATGCTACAAGGATCACAAGTTTCTTGTAACAGCTGAAGCGATCAATACTCAATAAAGTTATTCCCATTGTGACAAGAGAAGAATCTGGGATAAAACGCACCGGTTCCCTAGAACTACTTGAAACAGTGAGTGTATAATTTTTACTATTTCAAGAAAATGATCACCGGCTAACTCGAAAATAGGAGAAACTTGGAGAAAGTACAGAAAGATAAATGTTACCTATGCCTGGTAGCTAATTTTTCCTCTCTTTCCAATTTTTTTCTTTTAATATAATCAGTAAAATCTGACTTAAAAAAACTCGAAGACAGAGGGATCTTACGAGCAGTGTAAACAATAGACATTCACTTTGAAAGGCTAAACAAAATGTCAGGTGATTTGTCAGTTTACCGCTGATGACACTTCCCCCGCAGCTAGTGGATTTGGTAAGCAGTATCTTTACGATGATATGAAACGTTTTCGAACGCTTCCTCGAAAAAGAAATATTAATCGACGAGCTGAGAAATATGGAAATATTGCAATAACAGTTACACTGCTAGTAAGAGAGAAAGATTTTCCAAACCACATATTACTGTTAAAATTTGTATAACTCGCTACTGTAACTTACAGCTGCAGATTTACTACAAAATACAAAGTGTACGAGGCTCGCAATCTTACCAAACTCCTGAAATATGGAGATTCATTCACATATAAACTCAGATTAGGGGAAACAACTGTCAGCCGTGATGTCATTTGACGCGATGTGTACGCAAGTCCGAAAGAACCTTGCATCGCAAATCGGACTAACACACGCATTGCAATATCGCATTTATCATCCGACAGCGGGCAACCGACTTTTAAATAAAGTGTCTCTCCTGTACGGTAAGACACACAATGCATGTACAAGTTCTCTGGCCGTGGGTCGTGTTCGGTTAGAAAAATGGTAAGGCGACCGCTAGCGATAAGACGGAAATCAGGGTTCGAGTGCCGTGCGGCACTAATTTCCATTGTCGTCAATCCATTATGCAGCTGACGGCTGCCCATATTCGTAACAGCGAACACATCTCACGTCTTCCATTATGGCTGCGGTTGCCAGAGTGCCTGTTCCTTCGAACACCCTTCCGAAATGCCAGTCAGAAAAAAATCAGTGGAAAGCACAAGCTCAAATGTTAGCAAGACTTACAAAAACTAATGACTCTCTAGACAGAAAACGGTAGTTACAGTGCTACATTTCGAAAACAGAATGACCACAAGAAAAACTGCATACTTTACCAGATTCCACTTGATGCCATATATATATATATATATATATATATATATATATATATATATATATATATATATATATAATCAGCCAATTCAGTCATTAAATGATGTGGTCTCTTCGAGTCATGGATTCAGGTAAGCTTTAAGCAGTCCTCTCCAAGTGGAACGGTCTTGGGCAGTTCTCGGCCAGGTGCTACCAGCGATCTTCTTGATAACTTTGTCCCATCTGTCCTGTGGTCGCCCTCTAGGCCTCCGATGCTCTGCCGGACTCCACTCCAATACTAGCTTCGTCCATCTACTGTCATTTCATCTCACATCGTGGCCAGCTCACTGCCATTTCAAAGAGCCTACTGCCTCTAAGATGTCCTTCACCTTCGTTACAGATAGTATGTCATCTGCCCTTTTCTTATCTATTTTTGTATAGCCCAGCACTGATCTTTCCAAGGATCTCTGTGCCGTCCTAAATTTCCCTTTTGCAAATGAGTTCAGTGTCCATGTCTCGCAACCCTACGTCAGCACAGGAAGAATGAATCGATCAAATACTGTTTTCTTCAGATTTAGTGGCATTTTTGATCTGAATACTGCTGAATTCCTCCCAATTGCTTGCCAGCCAAGCTTGATGCGCCGATAGATTTCTGGCCTGATTACCTTATATTACCTTATATTACCAGGTTGTGTGTGTGTGTGTGTGTGTACTCTTAGTTTTTAATTAGTTTTATACTACACGAATGGTGTCTATGATCAACTGTGTAGCGGAACACATCAGTTTTTTTTAAAAAAAACCTGGTACAATATGTATTTTTTCTACAAAAGTTCCGGAACTCGGGAATGGTTGAGCCAGCCAGGCTCCATTGGCAGCCACTCGCAACTCATCAATGGGTGAACAGGTCAGCGCGCTGTGACGTCAGCAGCAGGCCGGTGAATAAGTCACGTGGGCAGCGTGTATGGTGTGGGTCGGCCCCTGCGGTGACAAACGAGTGCACGCCAGACCTCCAACAACGGTGCTGTTCCTGCCCAGGCTCTCTGCATTAGACGTCATTAACGACGCCGCCAAAACCTCTGTCGAGCCAAAACGTTCTAAATATTCGTGTATACTCCACAGAGCTCGTTCAGATGTATGCTGAGGAAAAAGAACTTCGATACCTGCAGTGGCACTGAAGATCGAAATTGATAGTAATTAATGCAGTTGTTGGGTTTTGTAACTACACTGTCCGACAAAAAAGTGGTGAACCCGAAAGGAGAGAAAGAAACAAAAAGGCACTCGGATTGAGAGGGTTTGTAATGTAATTTCAGTGATTACAGCAGCGAATCAAATTTACAAAGATGATACCAAAATGAGCCCACTTACCAGTATGAAGTTGCAGCCCCTCTGGTCTAGATGCATACACTGACCATACTGGGAAAGGTGCCATAAAGATGATGCTTCCTCTTGTGAGCCAGGATGGTACCCAACTGTTAAAACTGGCCCTTGACATCCTGGATACTGGTACTCGAGCGAAATTAATGTGCGAGTTGCTCCCAGACAGCCGGCCAGTGTGGCCGAGCGGTTCTAGGCCATTCAGTCTGGAACCGCTCGACCCCTACGGTCGCAGGTTCGGATCCTGCCTCGGGCATGGATGTATGTGAGGTTCTTAGGTTAGTTATGTTTAAGTAGTTCTACGCTCTAGGGGACTGATGACCTCAGATGTAAAGTCCCATAGTGCTCAAAGCCATTTGAACCATTTGCTCCCAAACCCATTATATCGGGTACATCTCCATCTCTATCTACATGATTACTCTGCTATTCACAATAAAGTACCAGGAAAGGGTTCAATGAACCACTTTCAAGATGTCTCTCTACCGTTCCGCTCTTGAACAGCACGATGGAAAGCAGGCACATAAATTATTCTGTACGAGCCCTGATTTCTCTTATTTTATCGCGATGATCATTTCTCTCTGTGTAGGTGGGTGCCAATATAATGTTTTCGCAATCGGAGGAGAAAACTGGTGATTGAAATTTCATGAGAAGATCCCGTCGGATCGAAAAACGCCTTTGTTTTAATGATTGCCACTTTTCGTATCATGTCTGTGACACTATCTCCCCTATTTCGCGATAATACAAAACCAGCTGTCCTTTGCCTTACTTTGCACTTTTTCGCTGTCATCCGTCAGTCTCCTCTGATGCGGATCCCACACCGCACAGCAATACTCCAGAACAGGGCGGACTAGCGTGGTGTAAGCAGTCTAGTAGACCTTTTGCACCTTCTAAGCGTACTGCCAGTGAAACGCAGTCTTTGGTTTGCTCTACCCACATTGTTATCAATGTGATCGTTGAAATTCCGGTTATCTGTAATTGTAATCTCTAAGTATTTAGTTGAATTTACAGACTTCATATTTGTTAGACTTATCGCGTAATCGAAATTTAGCTGATTTCTCTTTTTACTCATGTGAATAACTTCACACTTTTCCTTATTCAGGGTCAGTTGGCACTTTTCGTACCATACAGATATCTTATCTAAATCATTTTACAATTCGTTTTGGTCCTCTGATGACTTTACAAGACGGTAAATAAAAGCATCATCAGCAAACAATCCAAGACGTTGTCTCACATGGTCTATGTCGTTAAAATAGATGAGGAACCATAGAGGGCCTATAACACTCTCTCGGGGAACACCGGACATTACTCCTGTTTTACTCGATGACTTTCCGTCTATTACTACGAACTGTGACCTTTCTTACAGGAAATCATTAATCCAGTCGCACAACTGAGGCGATACTCCGTCGGCTTGCAGTTTGGTTAGAAGACGCTTGTGAGGTTTCTGGAAATCTAAAAATGTGGAATCAATTTGACATCCCCTGTCGATAGCACTTATTACTTCATGAGTATAAAGAGCTAGTTGTGTTTGACAAGAACGATATTTTCTGATACCGTGCTGAGTATGTGTCAATAAATCGTTTTTTTTTAGGTTCTTCATAATGTTCGAATACAGTATATGTTCCAAAACCCTACTGCAAATCGACGTTAGTGATTCGGAACTGTAATTCAGCAATTTTCCAGTCTGTAAGTGCAGATCTTTCTGTGAGCGTGTGGTTTCATACAACTATTAAATATGGAGCAATTTTATCAGCATACTCTGAGAGAAACCTGACTGGTATACATTCTGGGCCGGAGGCCTTGCTTTTATTAAGTGATTTAAGCTGCTCCGTTACTCCGAGGATATCTACTTCTATGTTTTTCATCTTGCCAGTTGTTCGTGATTGGAATTCAGGAATATTTACTTCGTCTTCTTTGGTGAAGGAGTTTCGGAAAACTGGGGATCTCGCTGGCCGCGGAAGTACATCAACGTCACAGAGACAGTTTATAGAGACAAGTGCTTGCACCATCGTTCGGTTTCAAAGTAACCTTCAATTTTCTCTGTTTCCGGCAGACGCTACGGTAAATCATATCCAACAGCGCCATAAGCACTGAAGAGCCAGGTGTTCTAACCTGCGTAACATAGTGTAGGGTCGCCGCAAGCAAACAGAACTGCCGCAACACGACATGGCATGAGCTCGATAAATGACTGAAGTAGTGTTGAGGGGGGGGGGGGGGGAGTGGGGGCTCTCCATAAATCCGTAAGAGTACGAGGGGGGGGGGGGGTGGAAATCTCTTCTGAACAGCACGTTGCTAGGCATCCTAGATATGCTCAATAATGTTTATTTCATATCTGGGGAGTTTGATTGGCAGCGCGAATGTTTAAACTCAAAAGAGTGTCCCTGGAGCCACTCTGTAGCAATTCTGGACTTGTGGGGTGTCGCATTGTACTGCTGGAATTGCGCACGTCCGTCGGAATGCACAACGGACGTGAATGGAGGCAGGTAATCAGATGCAGGTAATCAGACAGGACGCTTACTACGTCTCACCTGTCAGAGTTATTTCCAGACATATCAGGCGTCCCATATCACTCCAGCTGCATAAGTCCCAGACCATTACAGAGCGTGCAGCAGCTTCAACAGACCCCTTCTGATATGCAGGGTCTATGGATTCATCAGGTTGGCTCCATACCCGTACACGTCCCACCGCTCCTTACAATATGAAACGAGATTCGTCCGACCAGACAAGATGTTTCCAGTCATCAACAGTCCAATGTCAATATTGACGGGCCCAGGCGAGGCATAAAGCTTTGTCTCTTGCAGTCATGAAGGGCACACGATGATGGTGTTGATCGTTCGTTGAATGGTTCGCACGCTGACTCTTAGTGATAATCCAGCATTGAAATCTGCAACAATAAGACGAAGGTTTGCAGTTTAGTAACGCTGAACGATTCTTTTCAGTCATCGTTGGTCCCGTTCTTGAAGGATTTTCTTCCGGCCTCAGCAATGTCGGAGATTTGATGTTTACGGGATTCTTGATATTCACGGTGCACTCGTGAAATGGTCGTACGGGAAAATCGCCACTTAATCGCCGCTTCGGAGATTCTGTGTCCAATCACTCGTGCTCCGGCTATAACACCACGTTCAGACTCATTTAAATCTTAATAGCCTGTCTTTGTAGCACCTATGACCGATGTAACAACTGCGCCAGACGCTTGTTGTCTTATACAGGCGATGCCGACCTCAGTTCCGTATTGCGCCTGTTTAGATATCTCTGTATTTGAATACGCATGCCTATACGAGTCTTTGGCGCTTCAGTATATATGCTTAGTAAATTACAGCGGCTTCCAAACCAAGCTTCACTTTTTTTACGTATTTATTTTATCTGAACTATTTCCAATATATCAAACCTGACACTTATTTCAAGGGACGGTTTTAGCTGATTCTTCTGTCCGTTATGATTGTGATAAATATAATGCTGTTTCTCATCAGATCTTCGATATAGAGAAAAAGAATGGAGATTTCTTAGGCCATCTTTAAAAACTGACCTAAAGAACGGTTGCTTTAATTTTTTATATACATCTTTCAACACTACGAGGGAATTACTGGCGCACTTGCATTCTTCATGTTGTTCTTACAGACTAAGGTTCCATGGCGTGCCGACCTGCAATGAGGACCACTGAAGTCTTATGAAAGATCCCTGAAGTGAGAGTCAGACAGACAAGTGCAAAAGTAATTTACGCACCAATGGGAGGCCTGCAGTAGTTGCTTCCAGTGCTGTGTCGTACTCATTGAATGCCACATCACCCAGTGGGAGCCTTCGACACGCCGTCCTTACTATTCGGAGAGATCTTTAAGCTGTAAGCCATCACTAGGTAGTCCATATTTTTCAGCTCCCTAACCCTCTCTTGGGATATACGGCGTAGAATACCGCACTGAAGTCTTAGCCCTGCCGCATTGCGTCACACAATCTCCTGCTGTGGCTGCCAGAAGAGTTGGCACTGCACCCATGGAGAGAATTACTTCTTTTGACTTTAAAAGTTCTCAGTGGCTTCTTTGTAGAAGACTAACATGAATGTTGTTGCCCTTGGCACAAGCATTTTCTACGCACGCTCCAATTGTATTAAGAAGCTCCGCTGACCTCTCTACAAGGTGCTACTGCTTATTCACAATATATCAAGGGGTACGTGGAAGCCACCAAAGTATCCTGTTCAAGTAGTACCCTGCTACCAGGGCTATGTGGCAAGAGGTGTATCTGGCCAGGTTGATGCAAACTGGACAACATCCTCAAAAGCAGTACTTGTTGCTTACTGTATGTTTCCGTATCTGTTGACTTAGGGGAGAACGTAGTAATTCTCATGTTTGGAACAGAAGTATTATGCATCCTTTCAGGGGCTTATGAGGGTAATACTAATTTTATTGTGTTAAAAGAGAGCTATATATGAAGACTGATTTTTCTGTAACTTGTACCGTGGAACAATTATCCATTTCTTATATAAGTTATGTGTCTTAAAGCAGTAGAGTATGAAATAGATGGGTACCTACACGGCTCCATGAATTGGCATAAACATATAAAATAAACTTAAATGCACTGCTTATACCGAAACAGACGAGTGCCACGAATTAGTGACTTAGTGCGCTAATACAACACTACGTAAGTAAGCTGTGGCAGTTACACAAACGGTCGGCAGTCAGAGGTAAACAAGCACTTTCCATAACCTCGCCGTTTCTTGTCGTTACCAAATAAGTGCTAACCACAGCGGTGCTATTAAAATACATTATAAAATGAAAACAATTCGAAGATAATAACTTCTTACTTCTGCGAGGAAACTCTGTAAGCAGTTTCGAATAGTAGTGAAAGACGTTAATGAAACATCGTGAATGCAATGTGTACTACTTCCTACCGTCAATAATTTAGTGACTAATTTATTACAGTACAGTACTTTAAATGTAAGCTACCTATGGCACAATAAGAACGCTGATGAAATTACACAGGAATTGCAAATAAAGCAGATCATTCATGCAACGCGAATACAGTTTCAGAAGATCACTTCGTATATTTGCGTAAACTTACCACAGATCTGAAGGATTTCGTTAGGAACTGAAAGTCCTTCTGGATTGAAATTATTAAATTAAGGGAATTGAAATCTAATTATAGTTCTGTACTTTGAACAAAACGGAATTTAGAACTCGGACACAGATTGAACTCATAAATGTGTCAGTTATTCTCTTTTCTTAACACAAAATATACAGAGTAGGGAAAGCTCTCAATATTCATTGAATTTCTTTCACATAGTTGTTTATGAATATTTATTACTTAAAAGCTCTGAAAAAATAACGTATGAACATAGTTGTTACTTGACGCTGTGTGTTAGTGTTAGAAGTTGTTGAGTAAGATAACATTTCGTTACAAGATGAACAGAATTCAAAAGACAGCCCTGTGCCATGTTTCAGATGTATCTCGAGGGTGACAGTGCGTTGGCAATGAACAAAACAGATAGTAGAATGCTGTTCCGGTAAGTAACTAATAAATACACTCCTGCAAATGGAAAAAAGAACACATTGACACCGGTCTGTCAGACCCACCATACTTGCTCCGGACACTGCGAGAGGGCTGTACAAGCAATGATCACACGCACGGCACAGCGGACACACCAGGAACCGCGGTGTTGGCCGTCGAATGGCGCTAGCTGCGCAGCATTTGTGCACCGCCGCCGTCAGTGTCAGCCAGTTTGCCGTGGCATACGGAGCTCCATCGCAGTCTTTAACACTGGTAGCATGCCGCGACAGCGTGGACGTGAACCGTATGTGCAGTTGACGGACTTTGAGCGAGGGCGTATAGTGGGCATGCGGGAGGCCGGGTGGACGTACCGCCGAATTGCTCAACACGTGGGGCGTGAGGTCTCCACAGTACATCGATGTTGTCGCCAGTGGTCGGCGGAAGGTGCACGTGCCCGTCGACCTGGGACCGGACCGCAGCGACGCAGGGATGCACGCCAAGACCGTAGGATCCTACGCAGTGCCGTAGGGGACCGCACCGCCACTTCCCAGCAAATTAGGGACACTGTTGCTCCTGGGGTATCTGCGAGGACCATTCGCAACCGTCTCCATGAAGCTGGGCTACGGTCGCGCACACCGTTAGGCCGTCTTCCGCTCACGCCCCAACATCGTGCAGACCGCCTCCAGTGGTGTCGCGACAGGCGTGAATGGAGGGACGAATGGAGACGTGTCGTCTTCAGCGATGAGAGTCGCTTCTGCCTTGGTGCCAATGATGGTCGTATGCGTGTTTGGCGCCGTGCAGGTGAGCACCACAATCAGGACTGCATACGACCGAGGCACACAGGGCCAACACCCGGCATCATGGTGTGGGGAGCGATCTCCTACACTTGCCGTACACCTCTGGTGATCGTCGAGGGGACACTGAATAGTGCACGGTACATCCAAACCGTCATCGAACCCATCGTTCTACCATTCCTAGACCGGCAAGGGAACTTGCTGTTCCAACAGGAAAATGCACGTCCGCATGTTTCCTGTGCCACCCAACGTGCTCTAGAAGGTGTAAGTCAACTACCCTGGCCAGCAAGATCTCCGGATCTGTCCCCCATTGAGCATGTTTGGGACTGGATGAAGCGTCGTCTCACGCGGTCTGCACGTCCAGCACGAACGCTGGTCCAACTGAGGCGCCAGGTGGAAATGGCATGGCGAGCCGTTCCACAGGACTACATCCAGCATCTCTACGATCGTCTCCATGGGAGAATAGCAGCCAGCATTGCTGCGAAAGCTGGATATACACTGTACTATTGCCGACATTGTGCATGCTCTGTTGCCTGTGTCTATGTGCCTGTGGTTCTGTCAGTGTGATCATGTGATGTATCTGACCCCAGGGATGTGTCAATAAAGTTTCCCCTTCCTGGGACAATGAATTCGCGGTGATCTTATTTCAATTTCCAGGAGTGTATATTTGCATATACGAAATGAGTCTAACAGAAGTTTGCTTGTAATTACTCTTTTCTGGATTTTTCAACGAGGCACTTTCATCAGCTATGTGCAGAAGTGACCATAACGTGGTACCATCGAAATGATGTAAGCGGCTTTCAACAGACCGAAAGAAAGGATTCCGTAGTTTTTTTTTCCTTTTTTTTTTCTTTTTTTTTTCCTTTTTTTTTTTTTTTTTTTTTTTTTGAGACCACAGTTTCCCCTGTGTTAAGGTGTTAAGTACATAAGATTGTGCGTGTTGGAGAACGAAGGACGGAGATTCTGAAACAACCTTTGTTGACAGAGATAAAGCAGAAGTTTGCATTAGACTGAAATGGAGAAGGACCCAACACTCCATTTGCCTAAATTGATTGAACCGCATTACTGGAAAGTCAGAAAGCGAATGGAAGGGATTGCACCCACATTCCTTAATATGCAAGTTTATATCTGTAACCATGTGAATTTTCATGGTGTACCTCTACTGGGATTGAATAACAAATATAGTGGTGTGGTATTAAGAGCCCACCTGTACCAATCCATTTCTACATAACCGCCCGAGGGCCAACGCACACATAGAAATCTGATTGTAGCTCGCTTGTTTGTAGAAGTATAATCGATATTACCTATAATTGTCATATCTACCTTCTTTCTCTGCCTTTACTTAATAAGACTTATGTATAACCATGATCTTTAATGTAACAAATAATGTGTTTTATTCTTTATCTATGAAAATTTATGTGATTGTAATTAATCTATGAATGTAATTTCAAAAGTAATGTGCTGTAAACAAAACGTAACAAACTTTATGGACTTGTAAAGTACTTAATTATTTAGTGACCGTAAGTTTTGAATTGCTGCACATAGTTTTCATAAATGATCAGTTAAAGTATTCTGTTCAAACATTCATTTTATTGAAACAGTTTTTCTCACATAGTATTGTGACTTAATTGTTCAGCTACGGTCTGCATTTGCCGATAAATTAATTTCTGGGTATCAATGTCAATAGTTGAGCCAGATTAAAACATATTACAATAACAACAATCAAGCATAAGCAATTGGCTACTTTGAGGGAAATAAAATTATTCTGATACTTTGCTATTACACAGCATACGGTTAGGTAATTAAGAATCCCTTGAAAGGAAAACGATTATCGGCATACAGCCAATTTAATAGTTGCCGCTAATATTACACAGATAGTAGGAGGTGTACTAAGCGCAAACGAACGTATTGCGAGCACTGAATGTCCAGCAGCTCGAACTTGCAGTAATTACAATAAAACAAATAGTAACAAATATCGCGGGAGCTTGTAAAGTATACTGAGATTCACACTCAGTATTAAATGGATGCAAAAACATAACAGATCGAAGGGAACAGAACTAGTCATTATGGGGAGTACCGTGAAACATAATGAAGCCCGCCAGCAATTACCGAAATGAATACACAGGTAACGCCACAAAAAAGGCAATTGGTTTGCATAGCATAGCACGTGTATGTAAATCATCACATTCAGAGTGGTCGTATGGATGAATCGGTCGACATGTTCAGTTCACAATAAATAGAGAAAGAACCGATCGAGGAACATCACTTAAAATCAGAATATGAATATACAGCAGAGCAAGACAGTGAAAAACCTTTCAACATGAATGTTAAGTTAAAAATTTTAACTACACAAATTAAAGCACAAAGTAGCAACATTAATAGGTTAAGGGACAAGGTAGTGGTCTTGATAACCAACTTAAGACACTAGTTGTAAAGTTCAGTAAACACATGGAAAAAGTAGACCAAAAAGTAGACATTTTGAATATTGCAGTCAAAGGCATGAAACATGAAGTAAATACCAAAGATACCAGTGTGGCTCCTAAGCAGGGACAGATCGATGATGTGAACGAAAGATGCACTTTACAAATCATCAAAAACCAAGAAACGGTAGAAAATTTTAGTAGTAACGAAAGTAGACGGAAAGGTTTTCGTCCCGAAAACCGAAATAGTTAACGAGTATAGGAATGAAACCTCACATTTAAGAAAGACAGTAGTTGGTTCCGGAAATAAATAAGTGAACAGGTGAATATTTGTGAACAGAAATCCAACCATAACACTTCACAGACTCAAGGCAGGATCTTTGACCTTGAAAGGAAAATAAAACACAATTGTAGTTGTGAAAGGAAAATAAGAGACAAGTGGAGTTGTGTCAACGATGAGATACCACGTATGAAACCATAACAGGATGAAGAACGCTTTTATCCTACTGAAAGACATACTGGCAGGCACCTACTGGATTTTCTGAAAAATTGTGAAAGCAACGTCTCCTGAATTTGACAGATCAGGAAGACATTAACGTAGTTATCAGTGCACTAGCAGGTGATGCTAAACGATGGAGACTAAATCTGAACACTGATCCCTTTACGTTTAACGAATT
Organism: Schistocerca gregaria; assembly: GCF_023897955.1. Lineage (NCBI taxonomy): Eukaryota > Metazoa > Arthropoda > Insecta > Orthoptera > Acrididae > Schistocerca > Schistocerca gregaria. Next base: position 786,430,686 of record NC_064921.1, on the reverse strand, counting down.
CAAACAAAAGTTTGTCAAGGAATACTTTTCAGAACTAAAACAATACTGTTTGTGGTGGGAATTCATAATTGTTAGTTTGTATGACACTACAGGCAGAAACTCTATGAAAGACTTCTGTGAATCATGGCACTGGAAATTGACGTACTTTAAAACAGATGATCGAATCGGAGACCATATGGGAGCTGTGGGAAAATATGCCAGAGGATTCAAAGATACACATAGGAAACAATCATAAAAGCTTTCCTGCGTTTTTAGAAAGAGTAGAGGATGAAGATCATTGGCGAAATATTCGTGATTATCGTCATAATGATGACAATAGGATTAATCACAATGCCAATGAAGAAAACGACAGCGATATGTATCGCGTTAATATTGTTCAACGAGGTAGTTCAGGTGTTCGTGAAAGAGGATTAGCACCGCGACGTTACCACGACCAAAAACCGCGCCGGAAACTGTGGACTATTTATGTTACGGGCCAGACTAACGTGGAAGAAGCACCACGACAGGGTGTAGGCAGAGAGCTCGCCAGCCCGAAGAATATATCAGACCATTCACCTGTTCGCATGGAAGCTCTAGTTATGACAGTAGAATGGAATCAGATCGTCACTGTAGAGTGCAATGCACCTGCTTCAGCTGATAGCGACAGTGGAGCAAGAATAAACATGAAGATATTCGTAGGCAAGGGAGAAAGCCCTGACGACAGTTTGAATAACGATAAAATTTGCGAAAATGAGTTGACGGGGATTACTAGTTGGTTTGAACAGATCAGTGATCTGTTCCAAGTCCTAAAGTAGTGCGAGTGGGGTGATTTCAAAAGGGACTGTGCGACCAAAAGGTTAGGTAGAAGTGAAAGGTGAAAAAGGGGCGCTGAGAACTATATGTGGCCTGACATCAAGGAGGAAATGGAAATATTTAATGCCACGTAAAATACTCAGGCAACAATTATCAAAAGAGGTGGCAAGTAGTAAGAAGAAGGGCACGGTTCAAGGTGTGCTAGATGCTAATAATACTGAGACTAATAATAAGAAAGGAAATACAGTCGCGATGAGGAGAGCGGAGAAAGACGAAATCTTCAGTGTTGCCGACGAAATATTCCTGGCTAGCAATTCCTCGGCAGAATAAACGGTTGTCAGTAAGCGAGAAAAGTAGATACGGACGACTGTTTACGAATTACTGAAGTTCACGAAGACTACACAAAATACAAAGTAAAGGTAGACGTCGTTAGAGCTGATGTGAATGACAGGTCAGACGAAGAGCCTGCTGCGAAAGAAAAAGAACTAATAACATTAGGAGGAATAGTTAAGAGTCGTCAAAAGGTCGGATGAGGAAATTAATGTGTCTAAGAAAGTTGTTTCCGTTAGAATCGAAAAGTGACCTATAATAGTCAGAAGTAGAACACAGTTAGGGTGAAGAATATGTTGAAGTAATAGGAATCGAGGAATGGGTGACGAAATGTTATTTTGTACCAGCATATCAACTAATGTCAAAACTAAGCACTGAAGCAAACACAGAACTAAGCAATAGAGAGAACTAGCGGACGATACTGAATTCAAGTCGCGGAAGAATTTGAAATCTCAAAACCAAACTAAATGCCAAATATAGTAAACGCATGTGTAGACAATATGCCTCAGGATAAAATTCGATCTCTTCAAGACTTGTTATGCAAAGATCAGAAAAATGAAATTATTCTTTGTTTAGTAGCACATACTGCTAGCATAACTAGAAGGGTAGGTTTATTTCCAAATCTAAACACATGCACAGTGAATCGTTTGTGGCACAACGAACGCCTCACTTCAACGCATACTACCCAGAACATCGAAAATCAAAAAAGCCCTTCGAAGTTCTGAACACAGTGGATTCGAAGCAATATGTCCACTCATATATATACAGGGTGAGTCAATAACTATTGCCACCAAGAATAACTCTGAAAGTGTGATTGGAGCTGAAAAGTTTGTGGGACAATTTGGTTTCTTGTTGCTAGATTGGGTCACTTCAGAGATATCAAGATCAACTTCGTATTTTTTTTTTGAAGTGGGATGCTATAGTGTGGTACTTATTTTCTGATAGTATTCATTATCACTTCGGCACTTACCGAAGCACATGCTCTTAGAATCCTTTCTCGTATATCGTGAAAATAGTAAATATTCGCCGAATAGGGGGTATTCATCTAACGTGCCATAGACATGTTAACACCATTTGACCGTTTCCGCCTTCAGGATAGACAAATTTCGTTCTTTGTAGTTTTTTCGTTTGACGCTTATTTCGTGAGATATTTGGCCCGGTCACGATCAGTGGACCATCCTGTATAGTTTGAAACTGATATTTAATTTCCTGCCATGTAGTACACCTCCTGCTACATACATACTCCGCCAGCCACCGTGTGGTGTTCTCGTAAACGGAGCGAGGGAAAAGCGAGTGTCTATAAGCCCGTGTATGAGCACTAAATTAGCGTATGTTACTTTCGTGGTCGTTACGCTAAATTTACGTTATCGGCAGTAAGATCTTTCGGCGGTTCTCCAAAATTTCTCAATAGCGTTTCACGAAAGAAACTTACATAATCTTCCCTTCAGGGATACCCACTGTGTTTGAGATAGCATCTACTCCCCATCGCACCCCCTTCAGATTTACTTATAATTTGGCACAGTGGATAGGCCTTGAAAAACTGAACACAGATCAATCGAGAAAACAGGAAGAAGTTGTGTGTAACTGTGAAAAAATAAGCAAAATATACAAACTGAGCAGTCCATGGGCAACACAGGTCACATCAAGGACGCTGTGAGCTCGAGAGCGCCGTGGTCACGTGATTAGCGTGAGCAGCTGCGGAACGAGAGGTCACTGGTTCCAGTCTTCCCTCGAGTGAAAAGTTTATATTTTTATTTTCAGACAATTATCAGAGTTCAGACACTCACACATTATCAACTTCGCTCTCCAAAATTCCAGGACATGTTCAGATTTGCTTGGACATATGCAGGATTTGACGGTCTACACACGGAAAAATTTGAAAACGTTAAAAACATATGTTTTGACAGAGCACAGAGAAAACTGTGCGACTGTGAAACTGTTGCATTCATTTATTGCAGTTTATGCGACACACTCTTATGTTTTCATCACTTTTTGAGAGTGATTACCACATCCACAAGAAAACCTAAATCGGGCAAGGTAGGAGAATCTTTTTACCTATTAGACAAGTGTGCAAGTTAGGTGGGTCGACAACATATTCCTGTCATGTGGCGCACATGCCGTCACCAGTGTCGTATAGAATACATCAGACGTGTTGTCTTGGATCAAATGTTTTCGGTTCCCATTGGAGAGGCACGTCCTTTCGTCTACTAATCGCACGGTTTTGCGGTGCGGTCACAAAACACAGACACTAAACTTATTACAGTGAACAGAGACGTCAATTAACGAACGGACAGATCACAATCAGTAAGTAAACTTTTCGCTCTAGCTAATACTTGAACGAAGGACCTCTCGCCCCGCAGCTCATCACGGGACCACGGCGCCCTCGAGCCCACATTGTCCTTGATGTTGCTTATCATGCCCATTAACTGCTCAGTTTGTATATTTTGCTTATTTTTTCATAATTCCACACAACTTCTTCCTGTTTTCTCGATTGATTTGTGTTCAGTTTTTCTAGGGCTATCCACTGTGCCAAATTATAACTAAATCTGAGGGGGGTGCGATGGGGAGGTTCCCTTGTCAGAATGGCTTTGATGTCTCTTTTAATCCGACCTCATGAGGATTCCGAACACTCGAGCAAGAATGCGTGAGCTAGCACTCTACACGGACTCTCCCTTATGGACGAGCTACACTTTTCGAAAATTCCCCCGATGATATGAATTGGACGATTCGCCTTCCTTACTACCGACCTTTCCTGCTCCTTCAATTTCACACCGACTTGATATTTAATCGATGTGACTCTGTCTAAAAGGACCCAAGTAGTACGGTATTCGAAAGTTACATGGTTTTTTACCCTGCCGATGCCCATTAACCTATATCTTCCTACATTTATTAGAAGCTACCATTCATCACTTTGAGCATAAATTCTGCCGAATTCATCTTGCCACCTCTCACAGTCACTCAACAACACATTTTCGTACACCACAGTACATCAGAAAACGACCATAGGTTGCTGCCAACACAGACTACCAGACCATTTATTTCTGTAGAGAATAAGTGTGGTCCCATCACACTTCCATGGGGCATTCCTGATGAAATCGTTATCTGTGATGAACACTCGTCGTCGAGGGCAACTTACTAGACTCCATTAATTAAGAAGTCTTAGAGTCACTTAGATATCTGGGAAGCTAATCCGAACGTTCATTCCTCTGTTAACAGTCTGCAATGGAGCACCATGTCAAACGTTTCACGGAAATATAAGAATTTAGAATCTGCCTGCTGTCCTTCATCCATGATTCACACTATTTCTTTAGAAAAAATGGGCAAGCTGAGTTCCTCGAACGATGTTTTCTAAATGTGTGTTGAATTGCAGATAGAAGCTTCTGCGTTCCACTGAAATTTATTATACCTCATTCATCACCCTTGTGTATCTAACGGTAGTATTAGGTTCTCCATTACACGGTGTTTGTGTCGTACATTTATGAACCACCAACTATCCAGTGAATACAAAGGAATACTTTTATAGCTTAATGAGCTTTAGGGCAAACTACTCTGGAGTAACGTTAATGGCCGCCATATTTTGCGCCATTTCAACTTAGGTTCAGAATTACTGCACAATGTCTCGCACAGTGAGGACACGTAATACAACTGTCGGGTGAGGACGGTGAGCTTGCCATATTATAGCTGCTAATGGAGAAATGTGGTCCAGCGTCCATCTCTCCGTCCGTCTTAATTCTATAATCAACAGTAACAACATGGAGACAACACTACTGGGTTAAAAGAGCTATCTATATCCATCATTGCGATATACTTTTACAGATGTCAATTGAGACCACGATAACACCAAACCAACAGGCAAAAAATCTTACAACCCCACAGTGCACTGAGTCTTTGGATGGATAAGTTCAGCAAATGAATGCGTTTTGAATAGGGTTTATTCGTAAAGGTACGTCTATAAATGAGTTCTGTATCGTCAAACTACATAGTGTGTGAGGTGGAAGTACACAACAAGTAAAGGAAATTTCCGGAATGGAGCGAGTAAAGATTTTCCTGTTCACTGTGTTTGGCTTCAGTGGCTTTGGGCACACCGCTCCACTTGCGGTGTCACGCTCTGGCTGCATAATGCATGTGGCAGCCGTCAGAGGGAATTTTCCTGTCGAATCACAAGGCACAGCTGGATACAGGAGGCCGCAAGTGGCCAGAGGGAGACTTCCCTTCAGATATTCCAGATGCTACTCCGAAAAATTTGGGGAAAATTTTATTCTTAGTGAACAGAAAATAACCATGGAGTTGATTAGGCCTCAAAATCAGCTCCCATTTTCTGTCGCTTTAAGGAGTGCCCTCGCCTACACCTACACTTTTCACCTTTAAGTTGTTCTCGGACATTCTGGTTTCTACTGATTTTTTAAATAACGTAATCCCAGTATGCAGAAGCATGGGACCATATTTCAGTTTCACAAAACACTGTCTGGGTATCAGCCGTTGCCCGGGTATGCATTCATTGCAATTCCATTAGCCCATGCCATTTTCTCCTGTTTCCTTCCTGTGTCCATCTGCTACACATCGCTCCCTCTGTTGTCCATCTCCTCCTCTTCTCTTTCTCTGTCCATCTCCTCTCCATCGTATCTGTGTGCATATTCTCCTCCCCCCCGCCTCTCACCCTGTCCGTCTCTTCGTTCTCCTTTCTTGCTCTATATTACAACATCCAGCCAACTGGATCATACCCCTATTGTTTTCTTCCCAGATACTAATATGCGTGCCGCGTTTTGTAGAAATCGATCCACAGGTTTAGAAGGAGCTTCTGAGCTCCGTATTTGCCAGAATACGTACATGTCACATATATTGAACGTAGCACTAAGCGCTCTGTTCTTTAAGATTTTGCTAAAACAATAAAATATATAGTTTATTATTGGTAAATGTGTATTATTTCTACACCGATTCTATTGTTATTACTAAAAGACTTCCTAAGAGCCTGAAGCACTCAACTGTCTTTAAAGCAAATCCATCTCCGGCCAAAGGTGCATCACTTCGAATTTTCTTACTTGTTACAAATAATCCGGTTTTCTCACAGAGTTTGTAATAACTTTGTATCATTCCGATTCATAACATTTTGGAACTACTTATTAATGCTGCAAAGCTACGTCTTCGGCTTACTCAAGTCAAATAACGTTCACCATCAGCATTTTTAGTAAAATTCGCTGTTGATCATCTCCAGGTCCTGGGTAAATAAAATAGGTGACACGGCGTTCCCTTGCGTCAGTGCAGTGTTCATCTTAAATTTTTCAGTTTATCCTGCAGATTTCTTTATACAACATAAATTTCAGTGTATACACAAGTTAACTAATGCAATTAACTCTAAGCGTATTTCCAATTCCTTCGTTATATTTAGCAGCGTCTGTCGGGGTATGCTATAATAGACTATTCCGAAATATAAAAGTAATATGTAGACATGTACTGGGTTGTTAGAATTAAACTGCAGCTGCTCACAGACGTCCAGTGTTGGCACAAATTACCATACAGCAGCGAAACTTAGTAGATATTGTAATGTATTGATGCGGAGTGTAAGGTGAATATCAGGAATCCGGTCAAACATGAAATCTCTGACAACGCTGAAGGCCGGAAAAAGATCCTGCAAGAACCGCCCAAGGAGGACTGAAGACAGTCGTTCAAAGTGACTGAACTGCAAGCCTTCCGCAGATTGCTGCAGACTCCAATGCTGGGCCATCAACAAATGTCAGCGGGCGACCCATTCAAGGAAACATCATCGATATGGGCTTTCACAGCTGAAGGCCCGCTCGTGTACCCCTGAGGACAGCGTGACACAAGGCTTTACGCTTCACCTGAGCCCGCCAACGCCGAATTTGGACTGTTGATGATTGGAGACGTGTTGCCTGGTCGGACAAATGTGGTTTCAAATTATGTCCAGCGGATGGACGTGTACGAGTTGGGAGAGAGCCTCATGAATCAATGGATGCTGCATATCAGCAGGGGACTGTTCAAGCTGGTGGAGGCTCTGCAGTGGTTTGGGCTGTCCAGTTGGAGTGATATTGATAAGTCTACATACGACTTTGTCAGGTGACACGTACCTAAGTATCCCGTGTGATCACTTGCATCCATTCAGGTCCATTGTGTATTCAGACGAACTTGGGAAATTCCAGCAGGACAAAGTGACATCCCACAACTACAGAGTAGCTAGAGAGTGGCTCACTGAACACTCTTCTGAATTTAAACACTTTCGCTGGCCACAAAACTCCCAAGACACGAACATTATTGAGACTATCTTGGAAGCCTTGCAACGTGCTGTTCGGAAGAGAAATCCACCCCCTCGTACTCTTGCGGATTTATGGTCAGCCCTGCTAGATTCCAGCGCTACTTCAGACATTAGTCGAGCTCATGCCACGTCGTGTTGCGGGAATTATGCGTTCTCTCGGGGGCCCTATGCGATATCAGGCAGGCGTACCAGTGTCTTTGTCTCTGCAGCGAAGTTATTTGTCTTATAATTAATAAATGATATTATCAGGATCTATTTCTGTGGAAATCGCGTTTGTAGTCCCCAGTTACTCTTCAGTTATTGGGATCTGGTTTAACAGCAAATGGATAGCATTTTATGACATATAGTCAAGCAATTACTCTGTAAATATCGCACACAATGAGATTTTTCTTCTTAAATGTGGGACATATAATTGCGGTTTCCCAGTCTGCACGTAGAGATTATGTCTTTCAAATTGTTTCTAACAAAAAAATTGTAATTCTAATTCCAGTTGTGGTCTTCCGTTTTTGCAGTAACTCAGAGTATATCCTGTGTTCACCCCAAGCTTAGTCTGTCCTTTGATTTCTTTATTGTTTGCTGTTTTTGGTTTTCTGGTTGGGTGGTGACTTGTACATTGACTGTACTAGGTTCTTCAGATTTATAGTAAGACTGTGGCTTATTGCAGCTGAATATATGTTATATGTATGTCTCCCGCCATTTCTCTTTCACCTTTTTGGTGATGATCTTCGTATTCCGTTCTCTTACAAGCTGTTCGCTTTTATTGAATTTATCAAAAGACTTTGTTATACGTTGATGTAACTATCGTGCACTGTAATGGTTAAAATCATCTACTTTTCTTCTGTGAAACTTAATGCAATATTAAAACTAGAACTGACTAACTTTAACCCAACATAAAAACTGGTTCAAAATATTTTAGATGAGTACCATGATTTACGTCTACCAACCAGCCACTTGCGAGTGAGCGTATGTGGAGGCTCGCCACATGACAGCGAACGATTTGACTAGCGTTGGGGAAAACGATGGTTCAACCTACCTGATTTAGTTTTCCTGTGGTTTCTCAAAATTGCTTAAGGCAAATGTCGAAACTGTTACGTTGAAAATTACATGATAGACTACCTTAAAAAACTGGGCATGTTCTCCTTTTATAGTGATTTCTTCGTCGATTGGACTATAAAACTACGTCTCGTTTCTCTACTTTACAGGATCATAAGGATGTCCGTAACCAGTGGTAGGATTTAAGTGGGATGGGCTGGGAGCAGGGGCATATTATCCATGATGCAGTGCATGCTTTATTTTATTAAATATATGTCTCGGTACGTCAGAAATATTCGTTCCACAAATCCATTCTTAATAATTAAATCATAATATAATACCCATCCCACATTCCGATTATCATTCCTTTGAACCGACATCAAGTTTTCCGTTCCGCTGAAGAGATGTCTTGCCTTTACAAGCGGTGCTTTGTAATAGTTCCTGAAATGTACAAGCAAGGTGCTGATGTAGTCTGGACATTCATTTGGACGTTTGTGACATCACACTAAGCACATGTAAAATATGGACAATACAGCCGATACAATATTGCATTCCTCAAATTTTCTTTTCTATCATGCTGAATTCATTGTGTACTAGTGAGTTTAATGAAAAATGAAATCATCGTGTTTATTGTGTTTGAAAATATTGTAGTTAGCAGTTTCGCAAAATGAATGACTGTGATAATGACGATATGGTAGGTGTTTTCAATTAATCCTCCCACTCATGAACATTCAGTGAAAAATTTGAACTTATTAAAAATGGTCGACCTATTCCGTATCTCAGCGATTTAAGGACTGAGAACAGATCTAGAAATTTTATATGAACATTTAATCGTGATATTTACAATAAAACAATTTGGTTATGAGGCAGTGAAAAACTTTAAAAAATCTTATGCGAGCCATGTTTGTTGCTCTGAAAGGACAAATCTCCTTGGAACAGTGTAGATCGTGTTAACTACAAACTGACACAATGCATGGTCCAATAAACATAGCGAGAATTTTTCGGCGGATCCACGTGTACCACTATTCACTTGAGGAGAGCTTCTCCGTAGCTTGAAAGTTCTTGAAAGGTGTAATTTTGGCAGATTTATAAGGATAGTACAGCCGGAGTAAATCAGGAACGAAATTTAAGACTACTTCCCAGTGATAAATAAAAAATGTTGTGCATCAATTACAGGACTTTCTATACTCGCGTCTTCACAGAGACACGTTGTTATTTAGAATGAGATTTTCACTCTGCAGCGGAGTGTGCGCTGATATGAAACTTCCTGGCAGATTAAAACTGTGTGCCCGACCGAGACTCGAACTCGGGACCTTTGCCTTTCGCGGGCAAGTGCTCTACCAACTGAGCTACCGAAGCACGACTCACGACCGGTCGTGAGTCGTGCTTCGGTAGCTCAGTTGGTAGAGCACTTGCCCGCGAAAGGCAAAGGTCCCGAGTTCGAGTCTCGGTCGGGCACACAGTTTTAATCTGCCAGGAAGTTTCATATCAGCGCACACTCCGCTGCAGAGTGAAAATCTCATTCTGGAAACATCCCCCAGGCTGTGGCTAAGCCATGTCTCCGCAGTATCCTTTCTTTCAGGAGTGCTAGTTCTGCAAAGTTTCGCAGAAGAGCTTCTGTAAAGTTTGGAAGGTAGGAGACGGATACTGGCAGAAGTAAAGCTGTGAGTACCGGTCGTGAGTCGTGCTTCGGTAGCTCAGTTGGTAGAGCACTTGCCCGCGAAAGGCAAAGGTCCCGAGTTCGAGTCTCGGTCGGGCACACAGTTTTAATCTGCCAGGAAGTTTCACGTTGTTATTTGTCCCCCCCAGGGGCTCAGCATTCACTTGCTGAGTACGGGCTTGGCGACCCCGGGGTCCTGAGCTGGGGACTGGTCTGCGCCGCCAGTGTCCTGTCACCGTAACCCCCGGACATGCTTCAGCGACCACCGTACGGCGCGGCGGTGAAATGTTGTGTGCTGCGGGGAATGGTAATCTTGGCTTGACCGCCTGGATTGCGAGGAAGGCCAACCTCTATAAAAACCCCTCAATCTTTCGGTGTGCTCCGCGCCTAGAAGATGCATGGCTGTTGGGGTGGAACAGTCGCAAGCGGGCAACCTCTGGGGCACCTGCCGCACCCCAGTTGTATAAGGCTTACTCAGGCACGCGGGGCTCTGTCTGAGCGGACTTTTAGTTCCCTAGCTGCTCGTGGGACCACAATGGACCCTTCGACCTCTACATTTCCCCCTACCAGTGGCTTGGGTGGGCCGCTGGTAGGAAAACACACCCAATCGAAAAAGCGGCTACGCGCTGCGAGTCCTCCAGCGCCTGGTGTTGCTAGAGGTTTAACAGAATGTAGTAACGGAGCACATGCTGATAATCAGAATGTGTTTTTGATTATTAAAAGGGAGGAGGGTAGCTTTGAGAGGGTTTCGCCCTTTTACATCCACAATGGTCTTGAGGGAATTGCAGGAACACTGAAATCTGTAAAGCGACTGCGCAATGGGACTCTGTTAGTTGAAACTTCTAGTTCCCGTCAAGTCGCTGCCCTTCGGAAGGCAAATTGTCTAGGAGAGTACGCTGTCGAGACCGAGCTCCACTCCACTTTGAACTATAGTAAGGGTGTTGTGACGTGTAGGGACTTGGTGGATATCCCCATAGACGTGCTAAAATCTGAGTGGGCTGACGAAGGAATTGTTGACGTGCAGCACATTATGAAACGAGTCAATGGGGACCTCGTCAAATCTGACTTGTTTATTCTCACATTCAGTTGCCCGAGACTCCCGGAGCATGTTAAAGCGGGGTTCTTACGTTTGTCCGTACGGCCATATTTCCCCAACCCAATGCGCTGTTTTAAATGTCAGCGCTTTGGGCATACTACGTTGGGGTGCAATGGGATAGCCACGTGTGGTAAATATGGTCAGCCTGCCCATGACGGAGCCGATTGTTCATCGCCTGTGAAGTGCGTGAATTGCTCTGGGAGTCACCCTGTCTGGAGCCGGATCTGCCCCATCTATCTCGAAGAGCGGAAGGTACAGGAGATTAAAACATTTAAGCGCATCCCCTATGGTGAGGCCAAGAAGATCTTTAAGGCCATGCAACCTCCTGTGTTTTCCACATCTTTCGCTTCCGCTCTCAAAAAACCGGTACAACTGGCCACTGTTGCTACACAAACGGAGGTTGCTAGTGTTAGCACTAAAACCTGCGCTTGCCAGTGCACTTGTGCTGCTGCGGTTGTTTTGCAATCTGCGGCTCTCCCCGCTACATCGGACAAGGCCGTGGTTGCTGACATTGAGGTACTTCCAGCCTCCCCCCATATGGCGCCTTCTGCCCAGGCGAGTCAACCTCCAACTGTTGACAAGGCTCTGCATTCCAAGCCCCCCAAGACAAAGCCTCAGAAGATGAAGGTTCTGCCACCTGAGGAGACTAGTCAGCGTCGGTCCGATGACGAGGCCATCGTACTGTCTGACATCTCCCGTGGGTCGTCATCGGATCTTATGGACATTGATGTCGACCGGGGGCGATCTTCTCGCCCCAGGAATAAATCTCCGGCCAGTACGGTCTCTCCTCCAAAGCACAGAGGCAGGGTGAAAGTTCAGCCACCCTGATCACTGGCTCCCATATTACAGTGGAACCTGAATGGTTTCAGGACGCATGTGGCCGAATTACAACTCCTCATACGAGAGTGCCCCTTGTGCTTATGTATCCAAGAGACACATTTTCGGGCCACTGATTCTCCTTCTTTACGCGGCTATACCGCATATCGAAAAGATGATCTGACGGGGCAAAGGGCAAAGGGTGGTGTTGCGGTTTTTGTCCGTGATGTGCACCCCTCATCTGAGCTCCCTCTCGTCACCGACTTGCAAGCAGTTGCAGTTGACATTCTTGTGGGTCGGAGGCTCACAGTCTGTTCAGTTTATTTACCACCTCCGGATGCGATAGACTCTGAGGCTCTCACGGACCTTATTAGCCAACTCCCTCGCCCATTTCTTCTTCTGGGGGACTTCAACGCTCATAATGTTTTATGGGGCTCTCCGACTACTTGCCCCAGGGGTCGCATTCTGGAAAGCGTCATGATGTCTGAAGAACTGTGCCTCCTCAACTCTGGTGCTCCCACTCATTTCTGTACTGCTTCCGGATCGTCATCGGCTATTGACCTTTCCTTTTGCTCTCCAGCACTCGCGGATTCTGCTCTGTTGGAGGCTGCAGCTGACCTCCATTCTAGTGACCACTTCCCCCTCTGGATTCGCCTCCTGGATGAGGCTGTGGCATTACCGGTGCCGCCCCGGTGGCACCTTTGCAGAGCTGACTGGACACTTTTCAGCCAACTGGCTGTTTTGGAACACCGTGCCAGCGTCCACGAATGGGTAGACCATGTTGCAGCCGTGATCTCTCATGCTGCTGAATTGTCAATCCCACGATCATCCGGTCATCCCAAGAGGCGTCCTGTCCCTTGGTGGACCACTGAGTGCCACTCAGCCATCCGCGCCCGCCGTGCAGCACTGCGCCGCTTCAAGTGCCGTCCCTCAGCTGACAATCTTGCGGCCTTTCGGGTGGCAAGGGCCAGAGCGCGGCGAGTGATTAAAGAGAGCAAACGACGGTCATGGCAATCGTTCTTGAATTTCATCTCTCGCTCCACTAGTTCTACGAAAGTATGGGAAGCCATCAGGAGGATTTCCGGGAAACTCAGCCAGCTACCTGTCACGGCATTGCTGCATCAGGGATGTCTCCTCACGGCGCCGAGAGACATTGCAAAGACACTGGCCATGCATTTTGCGGAATCTACCGCCACTATTAACTGTGATCCAGATTTCTGCCGCTACCGCACTGCCGTCGAAAGGGGTCACTTGGACTTCCGGTCTCTAAATTCTGAACCCTTTAATTGCCCCTTCACAATGTGGGAACTGGATTCTGCGCTGTCTGTGGCTCATGATACTGCGCCTGGTCATGATCAAATCCGGTACAGCATGCTGCGGCACCTGTCGCTGCCATCCAAGGAAGTTCTCCTGAACTGTTTCAATATGATATGGTTATCTGGCACGTACCCTGACTCGTGGAGGGAGGCAATTTTGATTCCCCTCCTTAAACCAGGGAAGGACCGAACGCATCCCAGTAGTTATCGGAGTATTGCCTTGACGAGCTGTGTTGGGAAGACGTTGGAACGCATGGTCAACCGCCGCCTGGTTTGGCTGCTCGAGACCAGGCAGCTCCTTAGCCCCTCTCAGTGTGGCTTTCGGAGATGTCGTTCCACTATAGACAACTTGACCCTGCTTGAGGCCGCCATCCAGCAGGCCTTTCTACGTAACCAGCATTGTCTAGGGGTCTTCTTTGACATTAATAAGGCGTATGACACTACTTGGCGCCGCCTTATCCTCAATCAACTCCATGAGTGGGGCTTTCGTGGCCGTCTCCCCATCTTCATTCGGTCCTTTCTTTCTCACCGCCTCTTTCGGTATCGGGTTGGTAATGTGCTATCGGAATTGTACGTGCAGGAGAATGGTGTTCCTCAGGGCAGCGTTTTAAGTGTCACCCTCTTTGCCGTTGCTATTAACAGTATCACGTCCACTATCCGGAGTCCTACCCAATGCTCCTTGTTTGTGGACGATTTTGCTGTTTTCTGTTCTTCCTCCAGTCTTGTCAGTGCTAGTCGGCAGTTACAGCTTACGATAAAGCGCTTACAGGCATGGACTGCAAAGACGGGTTTTACCTTTTCTGCAGACAAATCTGTGTGTGTTCATTTTAATCGTTCTCGGCGTCTTTTTACCTCCCCTGAATTGCGCCTGAGGGACACCGTTCTTCCTTTTAGAGACACTGTGCGGTTCCTGGGCCTCACTTTTGATTCCAAGTTGTCGTGGTTGCCTCACCTTAAAGACCTCAAGGTGCGGGCCCTGAAGGCACTGAATATTTTGAAGTGTCTGAGACATCGGTCCTGGGGAGCAGATCGGGCGCGTCTGCTGCAGTTTTATAGGGCTTTCGTCCGATCGCGTCTTGACTATGCTTGCACCGTGTATGGGTCAGCAAGGCCTTCGTATCTGAAGATCCTTGACGCAGTACACCATGAGGGTATCAGGCTGGCCACTGGTGCCTTCCGTACCAGTCCCATCCCCAGCCTGTGTGCTGAGGCAGGGGAACCGCCGCTCGCCATCCGGCGGAAACTCCTCATGGTGCGACGGGTGTGTCATTTCCTTGCCTGTCCTACCTCCCCTGCGTACCCTACCGTTGCCCGACCGCCTATGGAACGTCTCTTTTCCAGTCGTCCCAGGGCAACAAAACCATTTGGGATTCGTGCCAAGCATTTGCTTGAGTCCCTTGGTGTGGAGCGTGTGGCCCCCCAAAGACAAGGTTTTACTCGCCTGCCTCCCTGGTTGCTCCAGAGGCCCAGCATCCTTTTAGACTTGTCGGAGAACCGGAGGAACTGCACTCCGGCGTTTGTTTTTACCTCCTTATTTTACGATATTTTAAACCAGCATCCGGACCATGTACCTGTATTCACAGATGGCTCTAAACAGGGGGACACTGTTGGTTGTGCTGTTGTTTTCCCTGATCGAGTCGTCAAGTTACGGCTTCCTGCGGTGTTTACCATCCTCGATGCCGAATTGTTTGCAATATTGCGGGCATTGGAGCAGATGAGATGTGTTCCCAGTATTAAGTTCCTCATCTGTTCTGACTCCCTGAGTGCCCTTCAGACCATTCAACACTTGTACCCAGCGGATACGGTCGTCCAGAACATCCATGATGCCCTACTCCACCTGCAACGGCAGGGGAAGGAGGTTTCTTTCTGCTGGGTGCCGGGGCACGTGGGTATTAGGGGCAACGAACTGGCGGATGTGGCTGCCAAAGATGCATGTTCCCTCCCTCACGTTGTTGAATGTGCCGTCCCCCTCCATGCTGTAACCTCCCTTTTGCGTTTTCGTGTTATGCATCAATGGGAAGAGGAGTGGTTGGCAGTTTCTGACAATAAGCTGCGTCTGGTAAAGGCCACTACGCGACCATGGCGTACGTCCTACCAGTCATACAGGCGGGATGAGGTTCTCCTCACTCGCCTCCGCATTGGACACAGTCCCTTCACGCATGGTTTTTTACTCCGGCGGGAGGACCCCCCAATCTGCAGTGCTTGTGGCGTCCAGATTACTGTCCGCCACATTTTACTTGACTGTCTTTTATTCTCTGACCAGAGGGCTGTGGTTTCCTTGCCACCGGATTTGCCCTCTATTTTGCAAGACGACGCAGCGACTGTGGTTAAGGTTTTACGGTTTTGTGTCCTGTGCAATCTGTTGCCTCGGATTTTAGGGAGAAGGTTTTAATGTGCTGCTGGGTGACTGGATCACCCAGCTTTTAGGTAAGAGGTCCGCCAGTCACGATTACCTCCTTGTTTCACTTCGGTATCTGTTCTCTTTTCCTTGTGTTTCCTTTCCTTTTTTAGTGTGTTTCTTCTCCTCTTGTTTTGCCTCTGTATGTGCGCATTTGGAACTGCGTCAGGCCTGTGTCTTTTAGCCGTTCTCATTGTTCGGCGTCCGTCTTCGTTCCTTCACCGCCTGTGTTCCTGTTTCTATGCGCTTGGGCGCTGATGACCACGCTGTTTAGCGCCCGTAAACCTCAAACACACACACACACACACACACACACACGTTGTTATTTGTCAAAAAAAGGAAAGCACTGGATTGGGAAACACGCTACGAGAGCTGTTCTGCAGTTTCCAGTCTCTGCCTGCTTCCACCGTCTGTCAGATACAATACAAGGCCCCGCCCAGAAGCGGAAAGAATTTCGTGTTTCATCTGCCACCCCCAGATCGACCGCAGTCACGCAGCCGAAATCTGGAGGCAGAGAGCAATTTCTCATTCCCTTCCATCTTGCCTACGGTTCACAGAGTTATTTAGCCGTCCTACTCTTTTCATTACATTCAGTACAAAGAATATATTACGAAGGTACTCATCCGGCCAAAGATATGTTTGCTACATTTCGAAATGTAACTCTCTTGGTGAACATTCACTCACAACAGATTACTTTTATTTCGAAGCTGGTTAGCGATCCGACTAACGGGAGAGTAAGTCCGAGTTTCCTAGCGGTACTGCTCTCCCCGGATGTCTTGCGTTCTATCAAAGGAAACGACGAGGAAACCGAGTTGGTTTTCTAACCAATTGCTCAAGGTTGTATGTTGAGAGCGCTCCTAGAATAACTTCACACGAATATTTGCTTCTGTCCCCTGTGATAAACGTGCAATTTTCCCAGTCAATGGATGCTAGATTTAAGTATCCACCTATAACTAATGGATAATTTGAATATTTACTTCCTATGTGCTCAAGACATTCCCTGAAACGTCCCGCGACGTTTGTTGCGGATGCTGATAATCTATAAAAACATCCCAATACAATGTTCAATCCTTGTCTGATTTACTACTTTATCAAAACTATTTCACAGTCCGATCCTGTATCGATCTCAACAGCATTTAAACAGCTTTTAACTGCAAAGAACACGCCACCTCCCTATCCTTCCTAAACATTGTCCAGTCAGAGTTCAAAATTTCACTGCTTTTTATGTCAGCTTTCAACCAGCTTTCGGTACCTAATACAATATTGGCATTGCTACGGTTTATTTCAGAGATTAACTGGGGATTTTGATACAGACACTTCGACAATTAACTAACATGAGATTAAGCATATTTCAATTCTTCGGATGACCTGTTTAGGCAAACTAACAATTTTTACAGTTGGCAGTTGCATCACACTTTGGTTGTTACCACAGGATTTTATAAGTGATTTTCATTAACCTAGTATGCATTCTGTATCTACCATTTATTACGTTGAGCACTTTAGGTAAGTATGAACTGCTCATTTATCTTTGTTTTCGGCATCGTAGTCTGAAGATGTTAATTAATTTCTTATTCGATTACCAATTTCTTTATAACAAAATATAGTTTCAGCAGTTGAAGCTTGATGGTTCTACTTCGCTAGTAATGCAGCTATAATGTGAGCTGCCAAACCAATTTTATACCTGCATCTTGGTGATTAATAATGTTACGATATTGCGTTTTCGCTGTTTTATGAGACCACAGTGACCTTCACTATGTGATCAAAAGTATACCTACGCTCCCAAAAACATACGTTTTTCATATTACGTCCATTGTGCTGCCACCTACCGCCAGGTACTCCATTCCAGCGACCTCAGTAGTCATTAGATATCGCGAGAAAGCAGAATGGGGCCATCTGCGGAATTCATGGAATTTGACCGTTGTCGGATGATTGGGTGTCACTTGAATCATACGTCTAAACGCGAGATTTCCACACTCCTAAACATCCATAGGTCCACTGTTTTCGATGTGATAGTCAAGTGGAAACGTGAAGGGACACTTACAGCACAAAAGTTTACAGGCCGACCTTGTCTTTTGACTCATAAAGACCGCCGACAGTTGAAGAGGGTCTTAGTGTCTAATAGGCAGATATCTATCCAGAACATCACACAGGAATTCCAAAGTGCATCAGCATCCACTGCAAGTACTATAAGGGAGCGGCTGCTCATAAGCTACACATCACTGCAGTAAATGGCAAACCGCTGAACAGTGGAAAAACGTTGTGTGGAGTGACGAATCACGGTACACAATGTGGCGATTCAATGGCTGGTTGTGCATATGACGAATGCTCGGAATCGTCATCTGCCATAATGTATAGTGCCAACAGTAAAATTTGGAGACCCTGGGCTTATCGTGTGGTCATGCTTTTCATGGAGGGGACTTGTTCCCCTCCTTGTTTTGCGGGGCAATATCAGAGCACAGGCCTACATTGATGTTTTAAGCAACTTCTTGCTTCGCAATGTTGAAGAGCAATTCGGGGATGGCGATAGCCTCTTTCAGCACGATAGAGCACCTGTTCATAATGCACGACCTGTGGTGGCGTGGTTATATGACAATAACATCCCTGTAATGGACTGGGCTGCACGGAGTCCTGACCTGAATCGTCGAGAACACTTTTGGGATGTTTTGGAACGCGACTTCGTGCCAGGCCTCGCCGACCGATATCGATACCTCTCCTCAGTGCTGCACTCTTTGAAGAATAGGCTGCTATACCCCAAGAAACCTTCCAGCACCTGATTGAACGTATGGCTGCGGGAGTGGAAGCTGTCTTCAAGGCTAAGTGTTGGCGAACACCATTTTGAATTCCAGCATTACCAACGGAGGGCGCCATGAAGTTCTGAGTCATTTTCAGCCAGGTGTCCGGATAATTTTGATCACATAGTGTATCTGTCACACAAAAAACAGATTCTCATTGTCTTTATCATATCTGAAAATATCTAAATGAAAGATATGCCCTATTACAGGATTGGAGAAGGCGACGCAGTCTGAGAATACGGATCCGACTGTTTGGAATTCTCTTGCTCCAACTACAACTTTTCGCACGTGGCGACACAATAGCGCGAAGGCTCCGCATAGGGAGAAACATCGTCTTGTACGAGAAAAACTTTATTTATTTAAATCAACTTTATTTATTTAAATCAACTTTATTTATTTATTTAAACAAACAATTGAAACAATATTCTGTTATGTCCCACTTCTGATTTTTTCCAACCGCTATACAACCTTCACTGCATACTTACTGTATGTATTTCTTAAAAATGCTTAAAGCAGAAGAGAAATAAATCCTGAAAATTTTTCACATGATCTGTAATAAGAAAATGCACTGTATATGAACGAATACTAAAATCACAATAGGACGCGTGATATTGTCTTAGTGCTACTGTGTACACTATTTAAATAAATTTATTTGCATAGTGATCACTAAAAACTTGTTGATAAAAATTTACCATCAGTTTCGAAAACATCATACAATTGCAAATGCAGAAATGTTAACACTATATAACAATTATCTGAAAAGGTACGAATGTTAACTCATGACCGGAATAATGTGCAGAAGGTTAGGAAGAATAAACGAAGTGTACTACAAGAAGATGATTTCGATTTCAGTATGAGAAAAGACTCCGACATTCGGCTTAGTAACTGAGTGCACATTGAAGAAAAATCTTACGTTCTTAGAATTTCTGGGCCTAGAAAAATAATCCGCCAGTGTAAGGTGAATAGGCAGTTGGCAAGTCCTTGGAGCAGACTTCAGAGGACTTTTCTCGTAAGGTGCCTGCCTCATAAACGTGTGCTCACCTTAACGAATACTGTATTTCACGATACCAATTTCAGATATCTCTGTGAGCACAAGTGCTTGTTTCTCTTTGGTTCCCTTGCCGGCCAAAAATCACGCCTTTACTCTGACAACTACTGATGTCATCTGGACGAGCGAAGTGGCCACGTGGTTTGAGGCGTCATGTCACGGACTGCGCGGCCCCTCCCGCCGGAGGTTCGAGTCCTCCCTCGGGCGTGGGTGTGTGGGTTGTTCTTAGCATAAGTTAGTTTGAGTAGTGTGAAAGTCTAGGGACCGATGACATAAGCAGGTTGGTCCCTTAGGAATTCACACACATTTGAAATGTTTTTGGTTGCGGCTGTGATCCTTAGCTGTCATCGTATCGGTGTTGTAATACTAGAAGCCTCATTAGAAGAAGCAGGTAATAATGAAGATAGTGGGGAAAAGCGGAGCCCCCTGAATGGCCAGTTTGTATCGACTTTCTGTGGAGACTGAGAAGGACAGATTCGAGTGACAGAAACGGCTATCGGACTACTGTTGTGGAAGTCGTAGACTTCATATTGAAGATGAAAGCGTGAAGCAGGTTTGTTGCACTCATGTTGATAGTCAAAGAAGACGCGTTTGTACAATGATCAGTATTTTTATTGATATATTTTATTAATGATTTTAATAGTTAAGATGACTGAGCTTGTAAATTTGTTAGGTGCAAGAGCTGCCAAATCCATGTTTATTTATTCCATTGCGACTTACTGTACCCAATAGTTGCTCCAAGACAGTCGATATAATAAATGTAACTTAGTTTTCAGACACGCCTGTAGCTCTGCCAAGCTGGCAAATAACCTATGAATAGTCTCACCAAATGTCTTGGGGTCTAACAAATGACATAATACAATTATTTTCCATCCAATCGAGGAAATATTTTCTAAATTATTCAACAGCTTTAAAAGTTCCTTGAGCATTAAATTTTATTTGTTCAGCAGCATCTTTCATTAGACATTACATTCTTCCGAAATTATTTGTGTGTTTCAATCACGTTGTAAAATTCAGAACAAGGAAATTCTGGATTAATTTCAACATTTAGCAGACTTCTAACAGCAGACGTTGAAAGTGTACGTCTTTGTGCAGACTATATGTTCGACATCACTGAAAAACCTCTCTCAGCCAGAGTGCATGCCTCAGGCAGAAACTTCGCAAACTCAACCATTTTAGAAATGTTGCAACATCAGTCTTTAGAAACACCTCAAAAGTTGATGTATATTTGCAGACTGCAGCGCTGAATGAAAATTTGCACCAATATGGGAGTCGAACCAAGCTCTCTTGTCCACTAGGCAGATGCGCTAACCATCACGCCATCCTGACACGGTGGGTTTGTACAACTACACAGACTCTTAACACACCTCCCTCCCCGTTCCAGCTCACTTTGCATTCCCCCTATACTCGAACAGCATTGGAGATGCCGTCCAACTGTACTGCAAAAGCACCTCATCATCGGACGAGACGGGGAATGCTACCTGAAACTCAGGCATAGGTGCTTTAATCAAATGAAACTATGTGGTTCGAGAGACCTTTTTAAGTCTGGAATATCTACGATTCATATGTGCAGACTGAAGCTTTCCACTTATCTTCAAGAGTTTCTGGCGCTTTTCACAAATCGAAATGCAGCCTATTCTTTGGTTTTGAATTACCTGGTTCAGCAGTGTACGTTTATCCAATAGGTAATCAGTATTTATGGAATCTTCTGTAATTTCAATTACAAGTTGTGCAGTCTCTCCTAAATGAGACCATCAAGTTACAGTTGATAAATTTATCCACTGAAACTTACTAATGGTAACAAACCTGCTTTTCCTCAACTTATAAAATTTGTCTACGCCTGAGAAGAATTTTTGTTCTCGAACATCGGTATTTTGTTTTAGAGTAATTAGTAATTCTTTGATGGAAATAGTATAAAACGTTAAGTAAATACTTTTTTTCTCATTTATGAACGATGAGAGATAAAATAATCAAAAGCCTGTAGACGTGTCTCTTCACGGACGAAAACAACATGAACGCATTGCTCCACTTGTGTCGCCAAATCATGCATAGAGTGTGAAAAGCTGTGCAGGAACCGGAAGTCACACCTTCTTATCGACACAACGTTTACTCCGAGGTTGGCTGAGGGAGACACGGACATAACAGAATGTTTAAAGCCGCGAAGCCGAAGATATAGGCATAGAATTTAAATAACAAAAAGCCCCACACATTTTTTGCCACACATGACCCTGGACAGCACTAAAAAACAGGACGGTCTGGGATAACCCAGGACGCATGTAAAGCCAACCTGAGATAAGTTTTTGATTTACCACAATAATACCTCTCGCATTCACTCCAAGAGTCCTAATTCTATATTAAGTGAGAAATGCGATTTTAAGCAGTACGTCATCTGTTAGCTGCATAATTCAAGGGTACCATGTACACATAAACCCACTTTGCGACTATTGGCAGAATATATTCAACCACTACGAAAGCAGCTTCAAGTCAAAGTGGTAACAAGCGATGCAGTACTGACACTGTCCTCCACTGTACGTTATGATGTGTTGAGTCGCTCCTACTGTTGCTATGTGCTTTACCCCACGCTAATTTCTTAATGGAAGCTTTAAAGTAGACTTCAATGAAGTTGATCATTCGGGTATCGACTGTTTATCTAGCTTATAGTATTTAGTTCATTTCATTATAATGTGAGAATAAAAACGTGATCCCAGTAAGCTGTATTCTTTTTATTATCCGTGCAATCAGCCAGTTTCATTAGTCGGTAATTTTCAAACAGATATTTTAAGCTTCACGTTTCATTTTGCATTCTAATACACCGTAGGCACATGCGAACAAGTATACCATGATATGACAGCTTTCTCTTTGTTTCAGTACACTTTTGTGCTGTTTTTGAGCCACATACCCACAGAAATAAGATCTATACCTGACCACGTGTACCAGTTTTGTATTGCAATGTGAAATGAAGCGTGGGGCTTAAAATATGTACTGCAAAAGGACCCAGGGTGGAAACTGGCCAGTTCCAAAGAAAATGAGAAGAATAAAGTCTACTAGGACTATGTTTCCATTCTCGAAACACGGTGAACCTGTGGACTCACAGAACACAGATGTGTCATTCTGCGTCCTGCTTGGCAACAAAACACACAGTGTAGACTTTCATGGCGGCTTTTTGTGTTTTTGTTCACATTCGTTTAATGGGCTTTAGGCCATGTTTTGGATACGTACAAGCCGTTCTGACTGCTCAGCATTAGAAGACGAAGCAGTAGGTAGAGACGTATGCTGTAGTTATATTGCCACTGAAGAGGCAGCGATCTCTTATTTCAATGGATGTTGAGATTTTGTAAAATCTTTAGTAGCCAGAATTGTATATGGTAAGCAGGTAACCAGTTTCGACCGCTTTTCCGCTCAGTTTCGGATCAGAATCCAAATTTAAAGAAAAAGCCGTGTCTAAGATAACAGAACAATTTGTCAATTGGCTTTCCACAACGTAAGGGAATGACATAGTCTTCTCTTATGTTAGAAACATTCTTTTATATCTTGATATGAAGATAATCAGAAACGGTCGAAACTGGTTATCTTCTTTTCTGTATGCGATCTTTGATTATAAAGATTTTACAAAATATCAACATACATACAGACGTACACTCAGACAACGGTCTTAGGCTCATAAAACAATTATCGCCAATTACTGTGACAAATATAATATAATGTTGTATCGTTTTATTTTTCTTTTGTAAGTTTTTCATAGTTTTCCTGAGGTCTATCGACGATTCTCATATTTAATTTGCTTCTGAAACTAGTTTGTTGCAGCACAGTAGTTGTTATGATATACATAGATTTTCGTTCCTCAATAATTGTCTCTCTCATTCTCTCTCTCTCTCTCTCTCTCTCTCTCTCTCTCTTTCTTTCTCTTTCTCTCTCTCTCACCTCCTCCTCCTCCCCACCTCTCTCTCTCTCTCTCTCTCTCTCTCTCTCTCTCTCTCTCTCTATCTGTCCCTCTTACTCACCCTCTCCCAGCCACCCCCCTCTATCTACCTCTCCCTCCCCTTCTCTCTCTTTCTTAGTGTGCATGTGTATGAGGACAACTGATGTGTGTGTGTGTGTGTGTGTGTGTGTGTGTGTGTGTGTGTGTATCTGAGCTTGCGTGTGTCTCTGTGGGTGAATGTGTGCACGTGTGTGTATAGGGAGGGGCTGGGTTTGGCGTTTGGGTGGGGGGACCAACTGTTGCCACTCAGATTATCTTCCAGATTGTCCATTTTGCCTTTCGAGATGTAGCTGGCGATTGAAACGTGCCGACAGTGTTCCCGTACACAAGGAGGAGACATCTGGGATGCGACGTCTCCTCTCCTGTCGTCGCCCATCGGGTGGCGGGCGACGCACGCCGCTAGCGACGGGCGGGCGACACATTCCCTGGTGTTAGCCGCCAGTGGCTCTGCCAGACACCTCCCGTCCACGCGACAGACAGGGATCCACCTAGCTGTCCAATAACACGGGAAAGGGTGCCACCCTCAGTGCACAGCGACCCTCATTCCCTTCAGAGGCGGGAGCAGAAGGCCACATCAGATACTAATCCGACTGGCAGGTATTGCTGGCGCCCTACGTTAACACGTTAGAGCTTAAGGCAAAAACATGTAAATTACACATACAAGATTATTTTACAATAGACGCAAAACTATAGTGGCAATACCGAAATTCAACGTCGGGTCAGCTAAGTTCCTGTTAAGACAGAACTGCAGCTTAGAACCATGGCAGTTCAACTTGTACATCTACATCTACGTCTACATCCATTCTCCGCAAGCCACCTGACGGTGTGTCGCGAAGGTCACCTTGAGTACGTCTATCGGTTCTCCCTTCTATACCTGTCTCTTATTGTGCGTGGAAAGAAGGATTGTCGGTATACCTCTGTGTGGGCTCTAGTCTCTCTGATTTTATTCTCATGGTCTCTTCGCGAGATATACATAGGAGGGAGCAATATAATGCTTGACTCCTGGGCGAAGGTATGCTCTCGAAACTTCAACAAAAGCCCGTACCGAGCTACTGAGTGTCTCTTTTGTAGAGTCTCCCAATGGAGTTTGTCTATCATCTCCGTAACGCTTTCGCGATTACTAAATGAACCTGTAACGAAGCGCGCTGCTCTCCGTTGGATCTTCCCTATCTCCTCTATCAACCCCATCTGGTACGGATCCCACACTGCTGAGCAGTATTCAAGCAGTGGGCGAACAAGTGTGCTGTAACCTACTTCCTTTGCTTTCGGACTGCATTTCATTAGAATTCTTCCAATGAATCTCATTCTGGCATCTACTTTACCGACGATTAATTTTATATGGTCATTCCATTTCAAATCACTCTCAGTGCCTACTCCCAGATAATTTACGGAATTGACTGCTTCCAGTTGCTGACCTGCTATATTGTAGCTAAATGATAAAGGATCTTTCTTTCTATGTATTCGCAACACATTACACTTGTCTACATAGAGATTCAACTGCCATTCCCTGTACCATGCGTCAATTCGTTGCAGTCTCTCCTGCATTTCATTACATCCAAGAAGCACCGAAGCGAGTTTCTAAGAGAAATAGCAGTTCAAGGGAAAAGATAATATTGCTAAGGTTCGCAAGTTACATAGTTCTCCGACACTATCAAGAAAACAAGCGCAAAAATCATGATGAATAGTAGAACAAAAGAGAAAGACATGCTTAATATCATAGTGTTGGTAGACGACACAATAGTGGAAGTCATGATTAATTTGTCTTATCAACTAAGCAAGATTACACAGAATAGTCGATCTTCCAGATGGAGGAGAGCGATGTGTGGAAGAGGGGTACTGGAAACTGTAATGGAAAACGGCAGTGACGGCGAGTGCTTGAATGGACAACTGCCATTGAGATATGAGGAGGAGCTTGGAGACACACAACAGCCCTCTGTGAAACTAAGTGTTGGAATGCAGCAAGGAAAATTCTGCGAACATGCTGGTGGCAGGCTGAAAAGTCGTTGACCATTCAGAGTGTGCTAGGCAATGGTCCATTGAGCCATTAGCGCCTAAAAATACAGGAGTCCTCCACAGAGGGGAGTCAACGAATCATTGTCCTACATTCAAATTATATTTCCTCTGTTTACTTTAAAAATTAATTAATGTAATCGAGATATTGTAGTGGTTTATATCTCGTCAATGGTAAGGAGAAGCCGTGCTTCTGCTGGATAGAGTGGCATTCAGCTTCAAACATCAGGCATGGTAGCAGTGAGGTAGAGAATAGGAACCTTGCAGATGCCTTCCTGTATATCCAAAGCATATGACTCGGATAAACTTATTCACAAGTTTAATACAGTCATGATACTCCAGCCAGTGTCTGAGGTTCGGAATTGGCCCTGGTATCCATCGCAGGAGCTGACCTCAGCAAGCTGGCTGGGCAGTAACGTTCTCCCCCATGTAAACAACCCATTGTGGCCGCGGAGTCCCCTGTCAACTATGTGCTGGTGAGGAGCTGCCGTGTCAGGACTCTGGCTCTGACAGCGTAAGGCTGCCGTGCCTCCGGGATTACTGCCGGCCCTGCCGCTGTGTGGTTCACGTCTCAGTCTGGGGACGCACCCCAGCACGCTGACTCGAAGTGGGTACGGTGTAGACAGTGGAAACAGCACTGGTAGCCCAGTACGGTGCCCATACAGAGCAGCGCGCAGTAGCACAGTTGCCCCACACAGAGCGGTGACATGTCGGCAGCTAGGTGGTCCACGCATGAAAGAAGGATGCCAAGTAGGTGGTCTGAAATGGATGGACGTTAGCTGGCAGCTGGCCCCCAGGCTGGAAGGTGACAAGTCAGTAGCATTTGGACTTGAGCGTGGCTGGCAGACCTGCAGCTGGTGGAGACAGCACCTAGGTGTGGCAGCTTTGGTACCCATTCCTCAAGGGTGGTTGGCTTAGACCTCCACTCATAGCTGGCTACAAATGGTGAACGATGCTGCTTGCCTAAAAATGGGTGGCTTTTATGAGGAAGGTCCGTTATTGAAATTGGTTGGCTGTGATCCAGCAATCGTATGCTGTTTCATTAATGGACATATATACAGCTGTGTCTGTGCAAGAGAAAAATGAAAGTACGAATCCGAAGGTTTCGTCAACACACGGCGCGTCTTGTCATTCGGCATGACAGTGCCAGACCACAAAAGAGTGCTGCTACTTCCGCAACAGTTCGGCGGCTTGGGTTCACTGTCATCGATCATGTCCCATACCGTCCCGACTTTGCCACATACGATTTTTATCTGTATCCAAAACCTAAAGAACTCCTTCTAGGACTTAATTTCAAGAGTGCTGGAGCTGTGCAAACAGAGGTGAGGTTGTCGTTCCGTCAACAAAGTCAAACATTCTATGGGACGGTATCAACAAACGGTTCTGTCATTGGGAGCAATATATTCGACGCCAGGGTGACTTATGGAGAAATACACATGTAGCCATGAAGAATAAAGAACGTTGATAACCTTTCGTTTATGGAAAAAAACTTCATGAGTTTTCACCTATCTACTATCATAACAAAACCAGAAAGTTAATACGCCGATAGCAACAGACATTTTGGTGTACTACTTGATGTGTATAAGGCACCAAGTTTTTGGAGCACGTAGTTTAGCGTACCGTCTGCGTCGCTGACTAGCATACCACCAGTCATCAGTTTAAACCCGATCATTCCCATCTATTTGTTATTTAATATTTATCGTTCTGGAAGGTTTCTGAAATAAGTTACGTTCGTAATATTTGTGTGTACTTCAATATGGGATGTTTCCGTAAATGGATGCACTGTCTGTGGAAGGGTTCCATTCTATTCTGGCTGTGCGTTAGTGTCAGCAATGAACATGCCTTCCATTCGAAGTGTTGTATTTCATTGATGACTCTGCTTTGGGATTTGAACTTCAATGTGCTTACAACATGGCATTGTATCGTGGAGATAACCGGTACTTCAGAACATCTGCTTCTCTGTGGCTTCAATTACACAACGTAAAAGTCGTCGCCTAATCGAAGAGGAACCGGAATACAAGCAGTACATCGCTTCAGCGGTAGATACATTCCGGAGGCAGTTGGATTCCAAGCCAGAAGTAAGTCAGCTTGCACGTGAGGTATCTGTTAGTGTTTATGGGAACTGCTGCTCACGGGCCAGCGAAATGGTAGAAAAGCATCGACAGAATCGCTAAGTACTACCGGTGTGATAACATGATGTGTGTGGCAAACGCATGTTAGCAGAAAACTGAATAAGAAGGCTCAGCGTCACAGTCCTACATGGAGAATGTTTTAGCTCTGTATCACATCGTGAATCCACATACGAACGGAGGCGACGAAAATCTCAAACCTTATGTAAGGAGTCACAGAAGACAGAAAGAGAGAAAGAGATAGAGAGACAGACAGATACAGAGAAATTGCGGTGGGTTGAGGGGGGGGGGGGGGGGGGGTAGAGGAGAGGGGAGTGCCAGTGAACGTGGGCGCACGAGCGAATGTGCCCCTATGGCAGTTGTGGAAGACAGACATAGCTTCCTCTCTCTTATACGCTGCATAGTAACAGAACTACAACAGTATGTACCTACTAGAAATGTCAGTCATAACGCACAAGAGATAGCAGCAATAAATATTGCCCCATAGGTGCGGAGGTAATGACGTAGAGAATTAGGAATCAGATGTAAGCTTTCAGTAAAAACTGTATAGAAATGAAAATATTAACTTTTTTTTCAGAAACCATCTCTTCATGTAACGTTTGCTTCAGGTATCGTATTCCACCGCTAAATAATGTTAACTGTTGTCTGGCCCTGTTTTACGCATACGAACAGTGTCGTGAGACCACAATTTTAACTTTTTGAAATACAGAATTTGAAATGATGGAAACTAATCTAATTAAGTGGCAAAAGTAACTGATTGAGTATTCAGTGAAAACCATTCAACTGAAACTCAATACTGAAGTATATTATGATAATATCGTGACGTGAAGTACAATTTCTGACATAAATGTCCTCACAAATAAACTGCTGTACTCAGAAGAGAAATAACTGTTTGAGCTTACCTGCACCATAGACTATAAATTAATATGCTAGCTTAGCACAACACCATCTAATTCTGAAGAATGCAAAGTGAGATCCACTCTGAAATAAAAGTAACTTACTTCACTTTCAGCATTTTGTTTTGTTCTTGAAAGAAAATATAAAATAGTAGATGCAGCAGCTAAACAAAAAATGACTACTGACAACATATTTTCTTTTCAAAACTTTATTAATAACGATTTTACTTCGAAGGAAGTCGTCCTTGAAAAATTAACCACTGATTATTGTCAAAAATACCTGTACAATATAAGAAGACCCTAAAAATTACGAAATACTATCAATACATAAATTATAGATATTCAAAACATTTGCATTATATGTGACATAACAGAAACAAAGGGATCAAATTAACACTAATCATAAATTTTATTAGTTATCTAAGGGCAAAGATTTCCTTCAAATTAATAGCTCAGACAAACAAACAATTCATTCTTGTTCATGTAATGGTTGCTTTGAAAAACGCCTTCAAAAGATCTTCTCCTTCAATATAATCAATAACATTTGTTTACGAGAAAGTTTTCATCTCGATAATAAAGTACTCCAGATAATTTCCTTCATATTCAGAAGTATCAAAACTCCTTCACTAAAAATACAACTGCTCGTTACTGTCCTTTCAATAAGAATGTCCCAGCGTTGAGCAACTGACGGGCGACCAAGAACACCAGAGATTACGTTTAAAACTGAGTCAAGGATCTTCTTCACTACCTGTTCAATGCGCTAATTTATCTTTGTCCCAGTACAGTCAAGGCGAAGTATTTACAATAGCAGAAAACATATGAAAACCTTAAATTATGTAGCTATCTTCGGCTCCAGTCTCTATCACTAGGCGAACATACCATGAAAAACTGACGCCCGCCAACTCGTACATACACCGATTGTAGCAAGCATAGCTTCATATCACAAGTATGAGATCACCCTTAGAGAGCTGGAGATTTCATTGATTACAGTACTTACCCGCTATCTCCGATGTTGCCGTCACAGTATTCATTTCAAATGCTCAAGTCTACGCACTTTACAGCATCTAAGGTGAGACCTGTCGGTTCAGTACAATATTGGTTGTAGCAAGCAGAAGTGGTACACCCGGAGAATACACGACGCTCATACTTCATGCAGAAAATGAGTGTTGTGTTTATTGTCAATTATTTTAAACCAGAAGCTAGCATTACAGCAGCTGAGCTGCCATGAGCGGCAACAATTTAGACACACTGAAAATATGAGGACTAATACGAGGATTTTAACCGCCGCGCACGATTAGCCGAGCGGTCTTCGGCGCTGCAGTCATGGACTGTGTGACTGGTCCCGGCGGAGGTTCGAGTCCTCCCTCGGGCATGGGTGTGTGTGTTTGTCCTTAGGATAATTTAGGTTAAGTAGTGAGTAAGCTTAGGGACTGATGACCTTAGTAGTTAGGTCCCATAAGATTTCACTCACATTTGAACATTATTGAGGATTTTTACCGAGAGAAAATCAGCAGCATAAGTTCGATATTTAGTCTCTCGATAATTAAGATACAACATTCTTCCGTGATTTTTATGTAGATATAAATGGATGGAGTGACATCTTAGTAGGTAGACTAAATTTTCATTTACAGCTGTATGCTCTCCTTGCAAGCCATCGTACAGTGTGTGCTGCAAGGGTACTCTGTACCGCCTAGTCATTTCCTTTCAGATATGAATCGCAAATGCAGCTAGGGAAAAGGACTGTCTATATGCCTCTATACGAGCGGTAATTTCTCGTTTCTTACCTTCGTGGTCATTATGAAAAATGTATGTTGGGACCAGCAGAATCCACCTGCATTTAGGCTCAAATGTTGGTTCTTTAAATTTCCTCGTCCGAGTGACTCGAAGAGAACACAACCTTCCCGACAAGGATTCCCATATGAGCTACCTGACAAGTGAAACACGAATGCAACAAAAAATCTCTCATCTTCCATAGGGGCTCTCATGATCAGTTTAAATAATTATTCATACAGTCTTATATCAATGACGTGCTCTCAGGCGGGTGAAAGTGAGGGTGAGAATACCACAGATATGATTGGCGAATTGGAACGGTAAGCAGGCCTCTTTTCGTTGCAGCGAAACCTTCTAACGAAATTTCAGTTTACCATCTACACAGTGAGAGGTGACCATCGTAATACTCAGCTATATTATCCAATTTATGAAGTGATACATGGTATAAACCTCACATTTAAAAGCCACTGTGGTGCTACCTTAAGAGAGTTTATAGGTGATGAGACACCCTTCGTAGGTGACGAGGCATCTGGCTCCTTTAAAACAGTTCAGCGACGAGGAGGTATCCTGTGACAGAGGTGGAACATGGTCTTAGCACTCTGTGATCAGCCAACAATGAGTTTAATACACTAGTCTGGTGGTGCTGGATGTAACAGATATTAAGCTGATAAGAACAATTTTTTTGTTTATATGATGAAAGAATAGTTAGAGGAAATATAACTTATGCCATACTGTTGTAGAGGTTTTGGCACAAGTAACAAAACCTTAGCTATGTGAAAACTCCTGAATGTTCTGATTTCTTCTGTCTGCGAAAATAACTCGTACAGATAGGTGAAACCTACATTTCACATTAGAAATTCGAGGTGTATGGGCAACAAGATCCCCATCTCGGATAGAGTAAACTGGTTTTTTTAAACAGAGGAAAGCGTATGCTAGTGATGTGGTGTATGCCATGGATGAATA
Source organism: Schistocerca gregaria (assembly GCF_023897955.1). Lineage (NCBI taxonomy): Eukaryota > Metazoa > Arthropoda > Insecta > Orthoptera > Acrididae > Schistocerca > Schistocerca gregaria. The sequence continues at coordinate 786,399,391 of NC_064921.1, read as the reverse complement.
AATAAAAAGTATTCAAACTGAATTGAACAATACATTAATGACAATGATTTGAATTTCTTATCATGAGCTCCATCATCTCCAGTACAGACCGAGTCTTTTTCCTGCAATCTCCAGAAGGTGGTGAGGAGGGGAGCAATGGGGAAGGGAACGAGTGTGGGAGGGTTAGAGGAGGTGACGGTGGAGGAGGGGAGGGGAGCAGTGGACGAGAGGAGGAATGGGGGATTTCCCAGGGGGAGGCAGTAATTAATTGAACACTTTAAAATATTAGTGAATTAATTTTATATCTAAAGACTGTTTGTATCAGGGAGGTGGAGGGGAAGGGGTGGGAGGGAAGGGTTAGGGATTTCCCATAGGGGAACGTATGAGGAATTCTCAGAAGGACAGATTATCACCTGGAGGTCATGAATCAGCCCCCAGTGGGTCATAAATCAATTAGCATAACACCAGATGCAATGCACACAAACAAAATGGCTCAGTATCAGATTTGTCGCAATACAAATGTTATCCTTGCATGGGACTTACTGCAGCTATCACAAGTAGTCATACACTGTGGAAGGTAAAAATTTACCATTGACGACTCTATCCCCACAACCACACATAACGAAGTTTGTTCCGAGCCATTGTTTCCGTTGAACACGTTACTGTCACATCACTGTCAGTGTGTTTGAGTAGTCAGTTGAAATGCTCATAAACACTAACGCTTTTGTGACTACAAAACAGTACTCACGCTCACAAATAAAATCTACATGCCATCGACGATCATAAGCGCTGTAGTTGGTCAAAGAGAACTGTGAAGCACTATTTATCGTGAGTAGTCGCAGCTCGTCCGTAAAGGTATGTGAATAGGGGCAGACAAAGCAATCACGAAGGACAGCTCAGCGCTATCGACGAAGAATCGTGTATCACCACCAGTACAGACAACACAGGGCACACGATACTACTGGTCTAACTGAGGAACAATGTCGGCGATTGTTAGCTATTTTCTGTCAAATTTCAGTCTAAAAGCGCTGATATAACGTATCGGCAGTTCAGAGGGGGATAGTCCGAAAGGCACTGGAGAAGATGTTATCATTAAACGTTCGGAGAGTTTGTGCTCCTTTCCTGTTGTCCTTGTGAAGGTGAAGAATGGCGTGCATGGTGTTTCTCAATCGACTACCGACCACATCAGATTGTTGGGGAAAGGTGTGTTTCTTTTGCCGTGTATTCATGACATCCTAGACTAAAGAAACAAAGTAGTTTCATATGTGGACATAAAGACAGGCTACTGACAGACAGAGGCTGACGGGACTAACAAGAGACAGACTGCCTTCATAGCACCTGATGGCCCCTAAGAGTTCAAAGTTATGTCGTTTGTGTAGTGTAAATGTTCCCGCCATCTATGATCGTCTGAAGGAGAACTAGGACGGCACCTTACATGGACTATGTGTCTTTGCCATTTCGAAGACATAGTCGTTTTTCGAAAGGTTTTGACGAACATATTAGCCCACTGAAAATCTTGATGTATGCTTCGGCAATACAGAGTACTTCTGGACAAGGACACACCCTTTGCTGGTAAAGCTGCATGTAGATGCCAAATTTTCCGGGAAAGAGATGGCAGAAAGATCTTTTCTAGCCGTGCTTAAAGAGGCACTGACTTCTTCTTCAGTCCTAACAATGTATGGTGAGAATTCTAAGACTGACCTTCATACTGACGCTAGCAGACAGAAGCAGTTCTAGGGAAATTCAGGAAACTACTGAAAAAGAGAAAATACTCTACAGCCGAGGAATAGTGTCTTGCAGTTTTTTGGACCATCGAGAAGTTCTGGCATTGGTTATTTGACAATCCCCTCACCATTGTGACGGACCATCACTTCCTATGCTAATTGACTAGCGCGAAGCATCCATGAGGTTAACTAGCTAGATGAGCACTGAGACTTCTGGAGTACGACATCACAGTAGTACACAAGAATCCAAGCACAAGGATGCCGCCTATTGTAAGAAGTGCCTGAATCATCGCTGCATTAAATGATAGTTTTGCTGAACAGATGGAAATCCAGCGCTGCTGAAAACCATAGTCTTTGAAGAATCAAAACCCATCAAAGGAGAATTCCGGGTAATTAACGGCGAACTGCGTAAGACAAACTATAACACCTGGCACGGCGTACAATTCTGATATTTATCTTTCACGCCGAGTGCGCAGTTAAAGTCCCGTCCAACAGATGTTCATGTCGCCCTACGAACAGTGGGGCAATCTCCTCAACATAAAACCGTGCTCTTTCACGCCGACGTCCAGTACCAGAAGGCGCAAAAACATTAATGGCACGCATGGAGTGAATCGTAAAAGCCACACCCCTGGCAGATGGGAGATAAATGATGTCTTCAATCAGAATGCCTTCGCATGCATAGACCGCCACTTCATGGCCAGAGTGATCGTCGCGTGAGGCATAGAGGCCGTATCCTGCTGTCCGGGGTAGCGCTGCTACATGCACCTCTTGTAACAGTGCAATGTCTAGATCCGAAGAACAGGAGCTGCTGGCGCCCTTCGCCTGTCTCAGAAGTAGACACGAGCAGGTGGCATCCTCCAACGATCTGCACGGGCTCTGCTGTTTCTTCAAAATACTCGCTGGACACCCGTGATGACTCCGCCGCCGTTGTATCCATATATTGAACGCCTGCCGAAACTGTCTGATCGGCTGCCATCGTTCCTTCTTCCATAGTGGTTCCAGAAGCAGAAGCATTCCGCTCCGTCGACGTGAGGACACTGAGGGCCACCGCTCCACAGGCGCACTGACGACGACGTCATTCACGGTCTCTGAGGCTGACACGTTGATTTCCTCAACAGATAGTGAGTGTATCGTTCGGACGTGGGGGGAGAGTCCCGTTCCGACGTTGTACGGCGCCTGCTTTTGCGCCGTTTAGGGGAGCGTTGTTTCCGGAATCGTCCTTCCGTGTTCGAAGATGAGAAGGAGTCGCACCAGTTAGGTAAAAAGGCCGCCGTCGGGACAACGAGAAAGTCGACCAGGGAGTCGCGTTCGGTATCAGCTGCCGGACCAATCAACGGAAATGTGGACATGGCGGAAGTCACATCGTCAGTTACCTTGTGCGGAACAGGTTCAGGAAGGAGCAGAACACTATCAGTCACTTGATTCGGAGAGCCGCCTGCGGTGGCTTAGGGAGATTATGTACGTCCTATAGATACAGTGTTGGATTTGCAGTATCGATGACCTATTATTTCAGAACCGTTGAGAGACAGAGATCTGAAATTTTTAAAAAGTATAGTTTCACTCCTTTTCTGACTACTGAACCCGGATCAGATATACAGACAAATAACTAGTTACTTATGATTTTTCAAGATTTATCTTCCTTTTTCTTTTAAAAAGTCCCCTGTTGCTCCTCTAAGTAAAAACCGTTACACGTAGAGATGTTTTGGTGGTTCAGCAGGTGAAGTATACTATGAGGTAACACGGTGTAAAATAAGACTGAAACGGTACATAAGCAGCAGGTTTCACTCCTCGCTAGCCACGGGAAATACAAACAGAGGCGGCTCCGCCGCCAATTTTATTGTACGATACCGCCGGCCGCGGGTGCAACACAACCCATGTGTACGGGTGGAAAGAAATGTGTCAGACTTCATAATACGTATTTATATGTGTCGCGTATTATGGATTTCTTGTACGTGAATGTGAATCTGCACTTGTAATTTCCTAATCCTCCTCACACCTTTCCATAAAGTGTGGCCAAATCCTAGTTAGGAAGTAGTTCTGTAGTAGTGTCAGCGAGGTAGTAGCGCCACAAGATTTTGGGTGGAGAGGTTGGTCACGGCCAAGTGGGTCGACCATCCCCTCCACCGCGGCCCAGGAAGACCTCTGGGTGCCCGCGATATTCTGGGAGTGTTACAGAAGACGGGTAAGTGAGCTGACATTCCCTAAGTGCGTCTCTCTCGAAGTTTACGCGTGGAAGAGAGGTATTTGAATATTTGCACTAATTCTTTTATTTCCAGCTTCGGATTGTGTAAGGAAATGAATGTTCTCGTTTAATTTCGGAAATTTGACCCCTTGAGTTAATGCATCTGGTCCACAGTTTGCCCGTCATCCTCCTCACATAGTGGATGTCTCATGTAAAATATTGGCAGACTTTGGTGGCATAAATCTGGCCAACGCAATTCCGTCTTGCCCGTAGAAATGTGAGTAAAATTTTAATATCTGTTAACTGTAACAATTGCTGCAATCGCTGTAAAGTCACGTGATAATGTTAAAAGTAAATAGATAATCAATTGCCATCAATCTTTAACATACCCTAAAAATCACAAAGGAGTCAAGTTAAAGGAATTCATTTAACGTCTTCAGTCCCGACGTACACATTTGTGCACATTAGGCCTTTGTAGTGTCATCCTGCCAAATGACGTTTTCGTGAATTGAGACCTGATGTGCACGACTGTGCACATCATGAGGTTTCTGTTTCTGCCGCTAGGTCGTGCGCAAGGCAGTTTTGGCGGGTTTTCTTGCATCCTGAAACTTCCGATCTGAAGGATGGCGTCATCTGCGACACGCGAGAAAGGTAAATTCAGTTTCAATAATCCTTTTTGAATTGTATTACTGTTTTTATCGTGTCTTACTCCAAACAAGACATCAAGAAAGTGATATGTGTATGCAATGAAAACGATAGTTTCGTAGTTTTAGAAACATCGACTGCGGAATTTGAAGTACACATTTGTGTACATCAGGTCTTAGCTCACAGAATGTAGTGGTACTAACGCTAAGACTGATCTCATTATGAAATCGTAATTTAAAACGTAATCTAAATTAAAGTTGAAAGTTTAGCTACTAATTCTCTAGGAGTGCACCTAAATTATTGTGGTTGTTGTGGTGTAATATAAAGCGGCTTGTTAACTTACGCATTGAGTGGGCGAACCATGTTAATGAACACAAAGCTCTTGCAATGGCATTGACAACGTTCCTTTTAAAAATGATAGCAATAAATTGACGGGAGGTGGCAAGAAAAATCAATGGAGCTTTGATTGAAAACTGTCAACGTAGCATAGACCAGTTCCAGAGAATACTGTTTATCAAAACGTATATTTTATCCAAGGCCTACTACATAGCACAGGTTCTCAATTCCATCAATGGTGGCGAAGACGATCATGTCCACCTTAGCAAAGTCCTTGTGGAAAGGAGAATTGTTTCGAGTGCCGGTGAAGACAGCAGTTTTGGATCCAAGCAATGGAGGAATGGGTCTAACTGACATCAAGTCTAAAGCGATGGCATTGTATGTCAAACGAACATGGAGCATAATGTGTAATGATCCAGGGTGCATTACAGCAAAACTATACGATATTGTCAGGCCAGAAAGTGTAGAGCCCCCGGTAAATATACAAAAAATAAGTTTTAAGCTGAAACACATTAGGGAGTATCATCTTCAACAAGTTATCTCAGAAAAAAAGATTTTAAACAAGTGATGTTCTTTCGTCTGACGTGAGAACAGCGTGGTACAAGGTTGTCAATAACATCATCAGCACTAATGAGCGTCTCTTTGCCACCGGTTTAAGTGACAAAAACCTCTGCCTCATCGTTACACTTGTGAAGATCGGATTATCAATTGGAGGTGGACCATGGAGAAAATTGCTCAAATAACAAGAACATCAGCAAACAATGTACCGACTAACATTTTCTTCAGACCAGTGGAAAGTTACTACCCTCAGGCAAAAAATAACTCAGAGATTTGGTTAATGGGCAAATATACAAGTTATGTTTTTAACAATATTGGGAGCGATGAACATATTGAATACAAGATGTATATGGATAATGAATTCGAGAAAATACTCAAATATAAGAATCACAATATGAAATATGGTAACATACTCCGAATTGTCTTCAACCGAATGGGTATAGGTTAGGAAATGGATTCCTAGTAGAGAGGGAATGGATTGGGTCACGTTCCCGACCCTAACCTCACCTGCAAGTCACACATGAAAAATAAATCAGCAGTACAGCAGATACAAGAATATGGCGAGAAACATCTGGTGTCTGATATAAAGGAAGATCTTGAACTCCCTATAGATGCGTTTAGAAGGCTGGAACTGACAAAAATAACAAGGCAGTGAAATATTTTGCGATGTCGCTATTCGGGACTTCTCTTCTGTCAACGTAATTTACACTGGAAGAAACACACATCAAGGATTTACTGAATGATTAATCTGGGTCTGGGAAGTGATGATGAGGAACCGGCTGCAGAAGAAGGAAATGTGCTGCTGGACTGCCACCGGTTGAAGGTGCTAAATTGTGCTACTGCTAAAGACTCATTTTTTGAATGCTGTAATTTATGACTGCCATTATCTGTCACCTTATTTATGTCATTTCATTGTAGCCATTCTTGTTACTGTTTTTGGTGAATTAAAAAGAAATGGGTAGCCTGTTGGATTCGGAACACATAGGCCCTGGGCTCTAATCCTGGTGAAAACTCAAAAAATTTTAATTTTGTTATTAGGTTCAGTTTCATTTCTTTATTCCATTACATCAACAGTTACTTCCACTTTATTTCATTTTCGCTTCTCAGCTCTAACAGACGATGAAATTATAAAACTGCTTGAGACGAGTGACTTGAGTTCCTTGTCAGACGAAGATGATCGTGTTGATGAACCTCCAACTCCACCTGAACGAATTGGTGTGCTTGAAGTTGAAGGATGGAATGTCAATGTTACTCCTGAGGCACCTGCATCAGCTTCATCTTCTCACTGTCGCCCACAAAGATGGAGGCAATCTAAGTAAGCAATACATTGGTGTAGTTCTGTGTGTCATCTGACACGATGTAGATCAGTATGTTTTCAGTGGTACTATTTGTTTGCAGGATGTGTAATCGACAGCCTCCTGACGACAACTTTGAAGAACATGAACTGAGAAACCCTTCACAGGTTTTCTTCGAGTACTTCGATTAAAATTTCTGGAAAAATGTTGCAGGACAAACTAATTTATATCATTGCCAAAAGAACTCAAAAAGTCTGGATACAAATACTAGTAAAATTTTGTCCCTTGTCGGAATTGAGATATTGATGGGTACATTGAAATTGCCCTAGACAAGACTTTACTGGAATATGCAACTGGATATTCCACTTGTATCATCAACCATGACAAGAGATAGATACTACAAATTACGAAATAATCTGCATTTTGTAAATAATTTGGAAGATCATGCCGTAAATAACAAACTTTGGAACGTTAGACCTTTAATTGATGCTTTTAGTAATAAATGTATTAGTTTACCCAGGTCTCAACACCTTTCTGTGGATGAACAGATGATTCCATTCACGGGGAGCTGTAAGATGCGAAAATATGTACCTTCCAAACCTAATCCACTTGGCCTCAAAAATTTTATTTTAGCGTCATCAGATGGACTTGACTTTGATTTTGCTATATACACTGGCAAAGGAACAATTCCTGACAGCGATCAAAAAGAACATGGCCTGGGAGCGGGTATACTCAAACTACTGGCTAGAACTATACCCAATGATTACAATCATGTAATTTACAGTGACAGATTTTTCACCAGTTCAAAATCTGTTCAGCTTTAACTAGACAGGAATATATTTCAGACAGGAACTGTGATGGCCAATAGAATAAAAGAAGTAGATTCTAAGTTCAAGAGAGATTAGGAGCTGCAGCGGGGGCAATGGGATGAGTACGTAATGGAGAACCAGAAAATTTGTGCCCTCAAATGGACGGACAATAAATCCGTCACTTTGTTATCCTCGTGCATAGGGAACAGACGATGGTGTAATACAGAAAAAGCAAAGGTTAGTGTCAAACAACCAGCCATCATCGAAAGCTATAATCGCAATATGGGGGGCATTGATCTTTGTGACAGATACATGGCATACTATAGGTCAAAGATCAGAACAAAAAAGTGGACTGTCAGAGTATTCAACCACTTCACTGATTTAGCCATAATTAATTCATGGATTATGTACAAAAGGTGTTGTCAAAAAGGAGGGATACCAAAACAAAAGTGGATGTCTCTCATAAACTTCAGAATTCACTTATCCCAGAACTTGGTAAAGTCTACAAAAAGTGTAGACTCACTGGAACTGTCGAAAGAAATTTCTCCGAGTGTGACACAGGAGTATGTCAGCAGTTCTGATGAAGATGAGCAGCATCAGCCCACAAAACGAAGACGAATTGTACTAAAGCCAACTAGAGGAAGCAAATATGACAGAGTTGACCACTTTCCTGAATATATTGAGAGTAGTTTTGCCTCAAGGTGTCGGTTACCAGGGTGCAAGTCACGTTTCCGCATAATGTGTAAAAAGTGCAAAGTTTATTTGTGCGCATTAAAAAACTATTGTTTTGCTACATTCCATTAACATGAGAAGTAATGTGTTCATAAAATGTAATGTGTACATAAAAATGAGAAGTAATGTGTACATTTTTCATTGGTAATAAGAATATGAAAATACTATGAGATCGGCATTTTTTCCTCTGTTGAGACCCAATGTACACACATGTGTAGTTCAATTACTCAAACATTATATAAAATAAATCTTCAAAATTAGTTTTTTTGTGTTACTTTAACATCAGATGCACCAAAAAAAGCAACTTAAACATTTTTCCATTCTTTGTTTCTCTTCGGGACTGAAGAGGTTAAAATAGGAGATATAGAACGCAGGGACCCCGCACATCAGCGTGTGAGCCCTCCAGCCCCTTGTCTATTATCGTACTGAATAGGGCACGCTCTCTAGGTAGCGCTCTCAAGCTCCCCTCCACAGTTACGCAATTTTCATTCAGGGCTTGACGATATCAACTTTCATCAGGCGTCCCTCGGCAAGGAGATTTGGCCGAAATCTATCAATACTCATATATCTGTAATAGTTGCTGAGACAATGGGTCAAATATTTTAAGAAATGTCAATTCCGGGAAATCAAGCTGAAACATTTTATCTGATATTAACTCACAGATGGAGCCATGCCAGGTCCTACAAGCAGTCAGGCCCATAATCAGCATTATCTGGAATTATTTAATCGTCATGCAAACCTAGAGGCTTCCATCTTTCCCTGCCTCTTGCTTCTTTCGCCATTTCCTCTGCTGCACGATGCGCTTTCGTGATGCTGAGTCGATCCATTCGCTGCAACGCTTGCAGTGTGTTGGCCCCTGAAGTGACACCACTGCCCTAGGACCCTAATGCTTCCGTTATTGCTATCATTAAACGTTGTCACAACATCAGAAACATCCAAGCACAGAGTTTTCATGCTTTCAAAGACTTTTATGGTATGTGGGTCCAAACGACATTAATGAAAGAGTCATTCGGTTTTTGCGTTCGACCATGGAGACATTTGGAAAGAATAGCAGGATGAACTAACTCTCTGTATATTAGCTTAATTACTTGCATCACTGCAGATGGTATGCTGTTTGTGTGCCTAAGTCGTTCCCTTGTACCCGCTGCCTGAGCTTTGCGGTACTTGCAGCGTGAACCAGTACCAGGTAGGCAAGGACCACGTATAGGTGTATCATCGGTGGATGACTTGTGGTAGAAGGTATCCCATATTGCTCTTTTCGTTCCTTGTAGGTCATGTGTGTTGTTCCTTATTGGCATTCCAAAATATTGCTGGAGTTCATCAATGTTTTTGTTTCTAAGTCTTCCTTTACCATTAGAGTCTTTCCATCCGATAACTTCTCTTTTGCTTTCGTATGCTTCAATAGTCTAAGGCGAGTTCCCATCCGTTTTTGAACGTGGAATGTGGCCCACACATTCAATCTTCAAAATATGCTTTTCACAATGAGGTTGGCTTTCCACGACTGATTTGAAGGTTTTAGAATCTCCGTCCCCAAAGTACTTAGTGTAGCACGCACCTCTTTGCTGCTGTCAGCGCCTGAACGTAGAAACAACTGCAGCAGCCACCATACCCCACTGGTTCCCTCATAATTCTTGACACAATTGGTTTTATGGCTTTCACTTGTTTCATTGTCAACTGATTTTTACTGATGGCAGAATGTAGTTAGCATTTTTATGTCTAAATTTTTATCTGCGTCTACACTAGTGACAGTTGCAACTGCACTTTTAGATGGTTGGCCTCTCTTCTGCCATGTATCATCAACTGCACAGATAAGTTCGTCTTGTAATTCAGTTCTACTACTTCTTTAGCAGCTGCTTTCATACAAGCAACAGCAACAGATTTGATACATTTATCAATTACTTCTGTGTACTTACTTAATCTGGTTGGTGTGTTTGACAGGTTCAGCGTCGCACATAATACTTGAGCTTTACCCATGCACCTCATTCCATGCAAAAATCTAACAGTGCTCTCACACAAGTCATTCTTGCACTTTTGAGAAGTCCGAAATGACGTAGAGAGCCTGCAAACTTTGCACTGAACAAAAAGTTTGTTAGCTAGACCAGTTCTTGCAGATGTGTCCTCAAAGATGGTAATTTGCCCACCACCAACTTTACATCATACAGCATATTGTAAAACGTGTCCTAAAACCCTCATATCTACTAAAAAGCATAACCTAAACTATTTACATGATTTCCTTGGTCAAAAAATAAATCCTCCTCGAAGCATTAGTAGGAGTGTCGTTTTCGTGTGTCTGTGAAACACCTATTTCAGGATGAGCACTGGATTCAGATTCAGTCGTATGTTGATTTACATGGAAACGACGCTTCTCAAAAGAACTCTGTCTTTCCTTCATATAGAAAACAGGTATAAAAAGTGTTTACACTTGAACACCGACATAACACTACAAAAATTGTTTAAATGGCTCTACGCACTATGGGACTTAACATCTGATGATGATGATGATGATTAGTGGTTTAGCGCGCACAACAATTAACATCTGAGGTCATCAGTCCCCTAGACTACTTAAACCTAAATAACCTAAGGACATCACACACATCCATTCCCGAGACAAGATACGAACTCGTGACAGTAGCAGCAGCGCGGCTCCGGACTGAAGCACCTAGAACCGCTCGGCCACAGCGGCTGGCCATAACACTACACCCACAAAGTAAATCCACAAGATGCAAGCGCAATACTGCACTTTCTGTTTACACAGTGCATCCAACCTCTTAACGTTAGTTCAAGGAATAAATGGTTGAAAACAACAGCCTCGTAGACTGAGTAGTTCCAGAGGTAGCAAGTCAATGCAGAAAGACCGTTTTTTTTTACACCTGCACTATTAACTATGAAATATTAAAAAGTACTCTTCCAATTGGAATTAATCGACAAATGATGCATCAAATTATTCACCAGAGATCAAATGTTATTAAGAGATAATAATTAGAAAATGTCACTTTTTGACCAATTTCACCATACGTACTCCCCTTTTAGCGCCGTCGCATATGTGATCGGAAGTACCGCAGATGACGAGGGAAGTACTACGCCACCAGTCGGTAGCTACGTTATCCGTGGCTGCAAACATTCAGATCTGATGTGTCCCTGTTTTCCACACCTGGAACAGATGCGTGGCTGTCCATGAGTACAGCCCTATATCCGCTGATGGTCAGATAAGACGGAACGTACTGCGCACACCTTCAGTGATCTGACGCACTCCGTTAAGAACAGTGTATGTGCGGAAGTGCCTCCTACCTTATGATCATGAACAGCACCGAACGGCCGGAAAGCCACTATGGCGTACTCGACAGGTACCTCGAGTGGCAGTTCGATCACGAGAATAGGTCTAACGCGTAATCCCGCATGTCCGGCTTTGACCACGCTGACGGTAACTTCAACGTGACAGAAACGGAGTCCTTGTTTGGTCGCGTTCAAAACGTACTCACAAGCATTATCGTTGATCATTTTAACGGAGAAGATCCGATGGCGGAACTTTGCCTCCTCACGGAGGAAACGTTCCACACCTAAGACTTTGAGTCATGCATATTTCGGGCAAAAGTTGAAACTTAATGTCAATTTCCTGGAGATTTTTGCCATGATCTCAGTACAGGCTAGGTCGCGATGTAAACAAACACGAGCTCACACGCTCCGCAGGCGGAAGTAAGCCGCGTCCACTCCGGACAGACGCTAAAGCCAGACTTAACATTCTGCTATCTGAGCACGACTTCTGGCACGAAGTAATGGCCGCTATCGACAGGGGATCTCAAGTTGATTCCGTATTTCTAGATTTCCGGAAAGCTTTTGACACCGTTCCTCACAAGCGACTTCTAATCAAGCTGCGGAGCTGTGGGGTATCGTCTCAGTTGTGCGACTGGATTCGTGATTTCCTGTCAGGAAGGTCGCAGTTCGTAGTAATAGACGGCAAATCATCGAGTAAAACTGAAGTGATATCAGGTGTTCCCCAGGGAAGCGTCCTGGGACCTCTACTGTTCCTGATCTATATAAATGACCTGGGTGACAATCTGAGCAGTTCTCTTAGACTGTTTGCAGATGATGCTGTAATTTACCGTCTAGTAAGGTCATCCGAAGACCAGTATCAGCTGCAAAGCGATTTAGAAAAGACTGCTGTATGGTGTGTCAGGTGGCAGTTGACGCTAAATAACGAAAAGTGTGAGATGATCCACATGAGTTCCAAAAGTAATCCGTTGGAATTCGATTACTCGATAAATAGTACAATTCTCAAGGCTGTCAATTCAACTAAGTACCTGGGTGTTAAAATTACGAACAACTTCAGCTGGAAGGACCACATAGATAATATTGTCGGGAAGGCGAGCCAAAGGTTGCATTTCATTGGCAGGACACTTAGAAGATGCAACAAGTCCACTAAAGAGACAGCTTACACTACACTCGTTCGTCCTCTGTTAGAATATTGCTGCGCGGTGTGGGATCCTTACCAGGTGGGATTGACGGAGGACATCGAGTGGGTGCAAAGAAGGGCAGCTCGTTTTGTATTATCGCGTTATAGGGGAGAGAGTGTGGCAGATATGATACACGAGTTGGGATGGAAGTCATTACAGCATAGACGTTTTTCGTCGCGGTGAGACCTTTTTACGAAATTTCAGTCACCAACTTTCTCTTCCGAATGCGAAAATATTTTGTTGAGCCCAACCTACATAGGTAGGAATGATCATCAAAATAAAATAAGAGAAATCAGACCTCGAACAGAAAGGTTTAGGTGTTCGTTTTTCCCGCTCGCTGTTCGGGAGTGGAATAGTAGAGTGATAGTATGATTGTGGTTCGATGAACCCTCTGCCAAACACTTAAATGTGAATTGCAGAGTAGTCATGTAGATGTAGATGTAGACTAAACCTTTCGTATGTCGTAAACTATGTGTCTACAACCTGCACTCGTACACCCATTGTGTATATTCCCGTAGAGGGGGGACGTTTAACTTGAAGGTCGCTTGTCGGCGTCGGCGGATCCAAATAATATTGCAATGCCTGTGTTATTACGAATTACGACACGAAGTTCCTTCGGACTCGTATGCACGTCCGAATGAACATTTGCAGCGGTGACTACAGTAGTTATAGAGTACATGAAGTGTATTCGCCGGTGGTATTATGAGTAACCATCGTCTGTAAAACGGAATGACGACAGTGAAACTTTGTGCAGGTCCGGGACTCGAACCCGTATTTCCCCGCTAATCGCGAGCGGTCGCCTCACCATTTGACTATCCGAGCACGACTCACGGCCAGACCCAAAATTCCATACGTCGTCAGCTGTGTCTCTATAACCTGTACTTGTACATCCATTACGCACTGTATTCAAATACATCCATTATGTTTGAAAGACACATGGTTGGCTTCATATGAATGTTTGGATGTGACCGTGAATTGAGCTCGGGCAGCCAAATGGTAAGGCGACCGCTCGCGATAACCGGGAAATCCGGGCTCGAGTCCCTGAACGGCACAAATGTTCATTGGCGTCATTTCGTGATACAGCTATTGGTTGGTCGTATTCGCACATTTCATGTGTTCTGTGACGGCTGTAGTCATCGCTGTGGCGTGCATGCATGCATGCATGTCCCAAGAGACTTTGCATCGTTATTCGGAATAACACATGCACTGCACGTATCGAATTCAGTGGAAGGTTGATGACAAGAAGAAGCCTGTCGACTTGTTGCCTGGTCGATGTGTTGGTTTTTCTGGGCATAGACACGAATGGACACGTTGATCAACATGTGTACCATATATTATGAGCTACAGAAAGACGGCCATTAATATTGAGTAAACTGTGTGCTCTGTTACATGTGTGGACCAAATAGGACAGGTTTCGCTTATGAAATGGACGCAGATCAGTAGGTCAGTTATAAAAAAAGAAAAACAAAACAAAACAAAAGAAAATGCTCGGACATATAAGGGCTTGCACATTTCGAAGACTGTGAGCTGCGTACGCCTTGAACTGTGTTCTATCGCTCATTGATCAAAGACTGTTTCGAATATGCTACCGGGTAGGACAATGTATAGACCAATGTACTTGTAACAAACCTCTGTGGGCTACCAAAATTTTTTCTTGCAGTTTTACTTCTCGGTGTATTTTCTATAAATCAAAGTTTGTAAATAAGTATACTAATGTTTGTATGATGAGATGTTTCCTCATTGCAAAGTTAAATAAATGCTTGTTGTAAACTAGTGTAAGTAGACGACTTGGCCTAGCCAGACCTATACGATATTGTGAGACAGTATAGCGAAGTGGCAACTGAATTATCGCCGGGGGCGCAGTTTAGTGCAGTGCAGAGGAGAACGTGGGGGAGTGTTGAGTCGCACAGCTGTTCTTACGTTGACAAATGGTCGTAAAGCAGTGGTACTAAAGCAAGTAATAGATGGGCGAATGGTTTTGTGTGGGTGGGCGAAATATATAGTACTAAATGGGCATAGAATAATTACCACAAGAGGATACAAATAAGCGCGAAGAGTACTGTGGGCCCAATTTGATTTGTTACCGAGCTGCAAGGGGGAGAGCCTGTGCCACACATTGTCAACGAGCAATGCCTTACATGCACCGACGACACCTGAACCTGAAGTAAGATACACAACTGCAGTCAGTCAGATCTGTCTGTTAATGTTGTGAGCAAATAACAGTAGTTACTGCACAAAGTGATCATCATTAATTGTTAATGAATGGTAATTACATGAGACCAAGAGTCAGTAAAATCATATCACGGACTTTGCCGTTTTTTCACAATCTAAATGTTGCCTTTGCGTATTACGTAACTGTAAGTCACAGGGAAGTGATTATTGAATGGCGCTCTATCATTATGGTAATTTTCGAGCTAAATTATAGCATTCCGTAATGTATAAACATAATGAAATTTTTGAATAAAATTAAAGAAGTGAGTGTTACCGTGAGTGACACCGCGAAATTTCTGCATTTACGTAACAGTTTACTACTGATGAAATTTTATTAATCTTTGATTATTCCTCAGAGACCTCTAAGAGTTGCTACGTTATAATAAGGTATTTGTTCGCTGTGACACATCCATCTGAAATGTTCCCAGTGCAATAGTTCTCAGTTACGGACTGTTCTCACTTTGCAAAAAAACTAAGCATCCTTACATAAGTTTCTCAGTATTAACGGACAGTAATTATAGAGACAATAATTTTGTTCACATACTGAGTTGTCAACCACTAATTTTGATTAAATTTATAACGTTTCTTGTTTTAATGTAACTAAGCACTGTAATTCTTACCAGCCCAATTTTATGTTAATTGACTTTCACCGAGTTCCTTTATTGTCGTCATTGCTCCAAGTACTGAGCATCGGCGATTCGGTTCTGTTGCACCAACATTTCACGGATTTCATGTATTCTTCGGAGTAGGTGCCTTTCTCGCACAACAGGGATCTTTAGGTACACGGTTCATTATGTCTTAATTAACTAGAAGTTAGGGGTGGTTATATACTCCGTAATACATCAGAGTCACGTATTTCAGAATGTGCACACTTTGCAACATCAATCGCACAACGCCAAGTCTACGAAGACGGCTGAGACAGTTGCAGTAGTTTTAGCATTTACTTCAACTTACGTATAAAAGATTTGGATTTTTTTTTAACTGTAGAGTTACCAAATACAAGCAGGGTGGTTCATCGTTCGCATACTATCTTGGAATCGCGCAACATGATGAGATGCAGCCAAGCAAGAATTTTTTGAAAAAGACAGCGATATGAGATCAGGTTCTCAGTTGCAAATGTAATGCACTACCTGCTTTCTGTTTAAAGTGAAGTGTTATTCCCATCGAAAGGTGGAAATTAGTCGATCAGTGAAAACAGTACCAACATGTAAATGTAGAATTTGCTCCACATCCCTTCCTACAACTTTTCGACTATGTAGCAAAGTAACTTTAATAGCTGTTCCCATTCATTCAGTGTACCTGACAAGTATTACAGACTAAAATTTCACAAGTAACAATGGAGTAACTGTGGAAAATAAACAAACTATAACCTTAGAGCATTTATTTATGTTAACAGTGGTAATTATTTATTAGACCACTAGTTTCGAACCCTTACATATTCATTTTCAAGCCTGACCCACTGAGGCTTTACTGACATTGCCTGATCTTACTAATAAAGGTAGATCTTAATAATAAGCATTAACAGTGTGAATGTCTCAATCCACACATGCCTATTACCAAATCAAAATCAGGCATTGTCAATGAAGCCTCAGTGAGATGGGCTTGAAACTGAACTGGTAAGGGTTTGTAACTGGTCGTCTAACAAATAACTGTAACTGTTGACAGAACCATAAATAAAAGCTTTAAGGAATTTAAAGAAGGTCACCGTTCCCTGTCAATGAAATGTTTAAACTGAAGAAAACTACCACCTGCCATGTCATAGCATATGTGTGGTCCTATCATAAATATGCTTAGTTTCGATTGGTCGAAGAACCACAGTTCGCACGTATTTCAGTTTCATTACTGATGTAGACATGCAACACGCGTTGCATGGGATGAGAGCATCGGCATAGTTCGAATAGATCAGAGCTTTTCTGCGCGCTTGCATACCGTCTATTCAACAACAACTTTGGTACTGTACATTTGTGGCAACTGTATTGTAATACTGCAGCCACTTTCGCCAAGTCGGCGCGAGCGGCCGTGGAGGAGGAATGAGCCGGACTCCCTGGGGCAAACCCCCTGGTGCAGTCATTCTGCAAGCACACAGCGGGAAGCCGGGCTGGCGTCCGCGCCTCGCTTAAAGACGGACACGGTGCGAAAGGATTGTCTGATAACGAGAAGCATGCCGTGCCGAGAACTGATGGACATCTGCAGCCATTAGGACGGAACGCCAAGAATGTACGCGCAAAGCATTGAGTTGTTCTGGCCTGGCGGCAGTCATTTTACCTGCCTTAGAAAGCGGGGATTGCCAACAATTCCAGCACCCCACGCACGCAGGGAGCAGCGTCTAAAAAGCTCGGGTAATTGGAGCAGGAAGGGGTGTTAAAGAAGGAAGCATTCTCAAGAAGTTTTCCTCGAAAGTGAAGACATTCCTTGTAAATAACGGACGCTGGCAGATTTTGAGACGGAGTCCAAACACGAGCCAGTCCAGGCCTCACGCAGAGAGAGCAGTTACGAAGTGTTGTGTAGCTGCTCTCCCAACACCCTCGGAATGCAGGAAAACATCTGAAGAATGTGAAATCGTGAGAAAGATGCCAATTCACGAGGCACACGCCAGCCCACCCAAGATAGAAAATATCCACCCTGCACGGAGAAACGTGGCAATGAAACGGCGATCTGTCATTGCGTTACATTGAAAATTTCGTCCGCCAATCACAACGCCGAAAGTAATAATTTTTCGAAGAGGAGTTCAGCTAAGAGATGGAGGAGAAGCGAAAAAGGGGAGTCGTGGAGACACCGTGGAAGGGATTGCGCTTGAGAGCTCTCCCATCCATCGCCAACATTCGCCTTCCGATGTCGTGATAGCACAGCTTCGGCACACCCAACCGACGACGGGCAGACAACGCGGATATCTTACCTGGGACCCGCCGCAAAGCCGCGATTGCACATGAGGGCAGCCAACCCGTACAACACAGCTCCGACGCGACGCGGCGGACCGACGCAGCGCCTGCCGCCGACAGCAGTATACGACTACCGATAATGAGAATGGTGAGACGATTCGTTTCCTCCTCCTTCCTCTTAATAACTGAGTCGTGTCCATGCCCGGTCAAATCGGCCCTGAGATTATAATTTTGTTTTGTTTTGTGTAAGCAGCACGAAAAAAAAATACACTTCTTTCATGTTTTGAACATATAAGCAATCTTTTATGCTCACACAGAAAAATGGTTCAAATGGCTCTGAGCACTATGGCTCCTAACATTTTAGGTCATCAGTCCCCTAGGACGTAGAGTTACTTAAACCTCTCTAACCTAAGGACATCACACACATCCAAGCCCGAGGCAGGATTCGAACCTGCGATCGTAGCGGTCGCGCGTTCCACACTGAAGCGCCTAGAACCGCTCGGCCACACCGGCCGGCATTCTCACAGCAACCTTTTAATTTTGTACCCCCTGAATTTGATTTCATTTAATTTCTCGAATTCGCTACAGTTTTGGCGCCCATCATGGGGCGATCAGTATGTGATGTCACAAAATAATGTCTCGAGTTCTCACTACAATATATAAAGTTAGAGTTAAATTTCTTAATTCTGGTTATTGCATGTTTGAGTGGGGGTACACAATGGGTGTACGAGGAGCATTCAAGTTCTAAGGTCTCCGATTTTTTTTTCTAATTAACTACTCATCCGAAATCGATGAAACTGGCGTTACTTCTCGACGTAATCGCCCTGCACACGTACACATTTTTCACAACGCTGATGCCATGATTCCATGGCAGCGGCGAAGGCTTCTTTAGGAGTCTGTTTTGACCACTGGAAAATCGCTGAGGCAATAACAGCACGGCTGCTGAATGTGCGGCCACGGACATTGTTGGAAAAAGCCAAAAGTCACTAGGAGCCAGGTCAGGTGAGTAGGGAGCATGAGGAATCACTTCAAAGTTGTTATCACGAAGAAACTGTTGCGTAACGTTAGCTCGATGTACGGGTGTGTTGTCTTGGTGAAACAGCACACGTGCAGCCCTTCCCGGACGTTTTTGTTGCAGTGCAGGAAGGAATTTGTTCTTCATAACATTTTCGTAGGATGCACCTGTTACCGAAGCGCCCTTTGGAACGCAATGGGTAAGGATTACGCCCTCGCTGTCCCAGAACATGGACACCATCATTTTTTCAGCACTGGCGGTTACCCTAAATTTTTTTCGTGGCGGTGAATCTGTGTGCTTCCATTGAGCTGACTGGCGCTTTGTTTCTAGATTGAAAAATGGCATCCACGTCTCATCCATTGTCACAACGGACGAAAAGAAAGTCCCATTCATGCTGTCGTTGCGCGTCAACATTGCTTGTCAACATGCCACACGAGCAGCCTTGTGGTCGTCCGTCAGCATTCGTGGCACTCACCTGGATGACACTTTTCGCATTTTCAGGTCGTCATGCAGGATTGTGTGCACAGAACCCACAGAAATGTCAACTCTGTAGGCGATCTGTTCAACAGTAATTCGACGATCCCCCAAAACAATTCTCTCCACTTTATCGATCATGTCGTCAGACCGGCTTATGCTAGCCCGAGGTTGTTTCGGTTTGTTGTCACATGATGTTCTGCCTTCATTAAACTGTCGCACCCACGAACGCACTTTCGACACATCCATAACTCCATTACTATATGTCTCCTTCAACTGTCGATGAATTTCAGTTGGTTTCACACCACGCAAATTCAGAAAATGTATGATTGCACGCTGTTCAAGTAAGGAAAACGTCGCCATTTTAAGTATTTAAAACAGTTCTCATTCTCGCCGCAGGCGGTAAAATTCCATCTGCCGTACGGTGCTGCCATCTCTTGGACGTATTGACAATGAACGCGGCCTAATATTAAAACAATGCGCGTGTTTCTATTTCTTTCCAGTTCGGAGAAAAAAAATCGGAGGGCTTAGAACGTGAATGCACCTCGTATGAGAACAATTTTTATTATTTTTTAATTTCTCGGTAAATTTCATTTCATTATTTTTGCTCAGAACCCCGCCATGGAATTAACCACTGTTAACTAACACGCTGAAGTTCGTTCAGTGTAAAATAATATTAGTTCACCACTTTATTACACTGTCATTTACACTATGTTCACCATTCCAGCTGTGTTTTATTTTACGCAGTTCCTTCTTACATCTGACAGCGAAGTCCCAAATTCTCAAAACTAGATTGAGGCGATAAAGCTACCACCATTATGCCACTAGATCTCTTGCTCTTCAGCTCGCTGCTGTCCAAAACTCGAAGGAACGGAGTGATTCGCCGATCGTCCTTTATGCTAGTAATAACTGAATTTTATTCCTGTGAACTTCGTTTCTCTCTGAAAATTACTGGAACTTTAGGGAGTGCGAATCCCTTTTTTAGTGCATCCACTGTCTGCCGTAGGCGGTAACAGCGTTATGGTCGTAGTTTTGGCATCCCAAAATATCAGCAGTCATCTTCAGATCGTTCAAAATGTAAAAAAACGGTGAATATGCATTAGAGAGCATGGTTATCTGGAGCCATGGAATGAGCTACATTCGTAAATACCAAGACAATGACGGTACCTAGTTGAAACCGTCACTGTGAGCAAGTTTGGTTGCAGACCGTAATCTCGTTGGATGACTGTAATAAAGGAAAATGACTAGTTGCATGAGCAAATGTTGCAAATTCTGAGCTTTTGACGCAACGTTTATTAATACAACTAGCCATTTTCCTCCATCACCATCATCCAACGAGATTACAGTCTACAACCTGTCTTGCTCGGGGTTTTTTTTTTTTTAACTAGGCTCTGCCTTTCGATTGGTATTCAAACGAAATCATGTCTCTTGCGTGACTACAGCCAATGATACTTCCCAGCGCATATTCAGCGATTCTCTTACATTTTGAACTGTCTGAAGATGAATGCAGATAGCAACTGAGACTAGTTATCGTGCTTCAATTGTAATAGGATAATAGTGGTCTAGACATTAGGAGTTATATACTGTGTTTCCAGTGAATCACATTTAAACTGTGGCCTACCCTGACAACGTCAGGCTCCACTCGCAACCGGTTGTGTCGGTGTCGTTGACTGGTCATGTGTACTGTCATTCTACACTGCCCCGTGCAAGGATGACTGGTTCTGAGATCTGCTTGGATACACAGTGATTCATTGATGAGAGTCACGATCAAGCGACAAGAATAGTGATATCCCTGTAAACGCGTCGATTCCGTAGCCATCACTATGCCTCTTTGACAACAACAATGAATGCTGTAATGCTGTAATGGCTGACACATGGAATGTTGCCGCTGGTATTCGCTGCTGGAGAGTACTTAGCCAGGCAACCAATTCAGTCCAGTTCGATGTTTTGTCAGCCTTATATTCATTGTTACCTTTACTTTTAAATCTTCTCTTTCAGCACTCGTGTTACTCCTTGAACCTGTGAGCCTGCCATGCGACTGAGCGAGATGGCGCAGCGATTAGCACGCTGGACTCGCATTTGGGAGGACGACGGTGCAAACCCGAGTCCGGCCGTCTTGACTGAGATTTTCCGTGATGTTCCTGTATCGCTTCAGGCAAATGACACGATGGTCCCTTTGAAAGGGCAAGGTTGACTTCCTTCCCCATCCTTCCCTAATCCGATGGGACCATCTACCTCGCTGTTTTGTCACCTCCCCAACCAATCAACCTGCTATGCACAGGCTCTCCTTGTTATATCGACCTTCTTCGCCGTCTACGGGAAAGTGCTGTGATAACGGAAATGTGTATTTGGTACTCACTAGCTAAGAAATCACTACCGTTTATTACTTAACATCTTGTCTTTGCGATACTTCCGTCTCATTTCTTATTCGATTTACTGGCAACACTAAGTTGCTAGTTTTCTTGCCCGTGAGTGGAAGCAGCGGCGCTTATCGATAAGTGCACGGTAGTACTATCTCTGGAGCGCCCGATAGTATTTCCGGGTCGCCCTCTGTAGGAGTTCAGTTGGGACGGAGCGCCAGTGAGGTCCAGACAGCCAGTACCCGCCGACCACTTGCGACACACATGCATTGTCCGACGGAAGGAGACTGGGGCAGGAAAAACCGTTGGTTGGTCGTTCGGTCGGTCGTCTCATCGGACGAGTGTAATTGGTCGCCGGTCGCTTATGAAACTTCTGTGTATGTTTTATTGTGATTTCTCCTTGTAGTTCCACTGTGATTGGTTTTAGGGTTGTTGGTGTTATGGTCCAAGTGGTTACGTGGAACTGTTTGTAGCTTCTGTGATTTCCACTGAGCAGTTATGAATGCTGTCTGCGCACTGGAGTAGTCAATCGGTCGGTTGGAACAGAGCAACGAATGTGTGTTTTCTCGCCGTGTTAGTGCTGTCCGGCACGGCGTGTAGTTCGCCAGCCTTTGGCGTTGTTCATATTTTTGAGTGGTTATTGTGCCTTGACTGTATCTAGACGTCAATTTTCAAGACGTAGCACTGCCGGTATCTTCGTCCTCGCTGATAGTGTCCGTTGGTAGAGCGGAAGGGATTGATTAGGTTGTTGGTGGGTCCTTCACCCGTTCCTGGGTCAGGTTGTCATCCGATTACTTAATCTTATTCTTGGCTGCCTATCTTACGTAACCTTATGTTAGAGTTACCTCCTCAGGCCGACCCTTGGAGCACTTATGAGCACCATTGTTCTGTTGTTTTTGGATTGCGATTTTTGTCTCAAGTACTTGGGTTGTTTTGCGGAAGGAGACCAGACAGCAAGGTCATCGGTCTCATAGGATCAGGGAAGGATGAGGAAGGAAGTCGGCCGTGCCCTTTGAAAGGGACCATCCCGGCATTTGCCTGGAGCGATTTAGGGAAATCACGGAAAACCTAAATCAGGATGGCCGGACGCGGGATTGAACCGTCGTCCTCCCGAATGCGAGTCCAGTGTCTAACCACTGCGCCACCTCGCTCGGTGTCTCAAGTGCTGTGTGAGGCCTGCAGCCGCCTATTAATTTAGTTTGTTTCAATTTTAAAATAAGGCCTTCAGCCGTTTGAAGCTAAAACTTTGAAGACTCTTGTTTGAACTATTTTTTAAAGGGGAGTTTTACCCTATTGCAAATCCTTGTTATCCAAGCCTTAAGCTTTGAGTTGTTCTATGTAATTTACGTAATTATTGTTTTTTTAAGGTAAGGCCTTCAGCAGCATGTATCGGTTCAAATGGCTCTGAGCACTATGGGACTTGACATCTATGGTCATCAGTCCCCTCGAACTTAGAACTACTTAAACCTAACTAACCTAAGGACATCACACAACACCCAGCCATCACGAGGCAGAGAAAATCCCTGACCCCGCCGGGAATCGAACCCGGGCATGGGAAGCGAGAACGCTACCACACGACCACGAGATGCGGGCAGCAGCATGTATTCCTTAAAGCAATTTTAATAACTTGTGTTCGGGCTTTCAGCCGTATTGTTTTTGAATCCTTTTAAGGGCATGTGCGATAAAGAGTTTTTAGGAATATAAAGTCTGTGTATTTTGTTCAGCTAACAGTAACTGATCTAGGCCCCTTTCCACAACCATAATCTGGTCCGCTATGTCCTGCGAGACCCTATTTCAATCACATAACAACTTCTCTTCAAAATCTTTCTGTATTTAACAGTTTCCACAACACTTTCAGCGTGTTAATTACACTTTCACATTTAATCTCTTAATAGCCAAAATCGTCGATAGACAGATTGTTAGTATCCCAAAGTCAGTAAGTAAATAAACAATTCCATAAAATTTTCTTCTTTCGATTTTGTTTTCCGAAACAAAAGCCACTGTCGTTCCGACCTGTTCTTCTTTGGCGTCCATGGCACCACCACCGAGTGAGGTGGCGCAGTGGATAGCATACTGGGCTCGCATTTTGAAAGATGACGGTTGAAACCCGCGTTCGGCCATCCTGATTTATATTTTCCATGATTTCCCTAAATCGCTCCAGCAAACGCCGGGGTGCTCCCTTTGAAAGGGCACGGCTGACGTCCTTCTCCATCCTTCCCTAATCCGGTGGAACCGATAACCTCACTGTTTGGTCCCCTCCTCCAAATCAAACAATAAACCATGGCCTCACCAAGTAGCGGCGTCACAGTTAAACGCCTCCTTCCCCACCGGTAAAACACTCACCTGCTGTCGCACCTTGTGGCTGCAATGTGCTTAAATTTACGTTTCGTATCTGCGCATGAACAAAAACTGTGCGTACAGTATGCGATCTTTCCTCTAGCACTACTATCAAAAAGTAAGGTTTCTGCAGGACCATCTTTCATCACACAGTAGGGAGGGCGTGGAACATATAGCTACCTTGTACAGCGACATGTCCCACCGCACATGTTTGTATTATGCAGGTCTGCGAATGGAAATGGAGGGGTTGCAGTGGGAGAGTACCGACAGCGCTTTCTCGGCCGATATGTTCCACAACGCCAAACATTCGGAAGTGTATATTGCCTGCTAAGTGAATGAACCACTTTCCACTTTCCATGCAACCACGCATAATACAGGTCGGAAACTCCTGAAACGGAAGACGAGATTCTGTGAAACATTGCAGGCTCTCCATCTACAAGTACACGACGCAGTGAACGTATCCTTGGCGTCAGACGTAGCCTTGAGTGGAATGTGTTACACAGCCAGTAGCTTCATCCTTTTGATCTTCAGCACATAGCAGTGATAGCACAATAGTTTTTTTGCAACTGACTGCCCTGTCCCCTTATTTCTGGCCAACGAGGCTTTGTTTGCCCACATTTCACATCTTTGGGGACTTGTGAATCCACAAGGTACTTGGCCTTTGTGCTCGTCAACAGCGATTCGGTTTAAATGTGTGTGCCAGCATTGTCGGTTGCGACTGTACGAGTTGTATGGATATGTGCATGGGGTGTGGATGACGAAATGAAATACAATTTCTCTCGTCAACTCGCCGAAAATCAAAGCTCAAAACTGTGCACAAGTTCTGTATCAGCTTGGAGCCTCCATGTGCTACGTCACGAAAAAATTTATACACACCTTACAAAGCACGAAAACTTCAATGGACCCCTAATGCGGTATGGCTACGTTTCGTCTGTGGGGCGCCAACTCACATTTTTTTGCAATTTACCGAATGTGCCATAAAAGCATTTAACATAAATGGATGCAGTGTCTGCTAAGCAAAATTCGCTAATGCACTCAAGTAGTTTTTAAAGAATCACGAATTTGAGTTTGTTCGCAATAAGAACATAGAAAAATGGAAAGTCACAGTTCACAATAAATTAATTTCAGAGCCTTACCGAGTTTCTCAAGCTCTTGGGGGCTGGTGAATAAGCAACGATTAATTGCGTGAGTTATCTTTAGAAAACCGTTGAAGTTCCACATTATCTCAAACTATAAATTCTACTATAGCTACACAATGAAAGCTTGTAAGTGTGGTTTGTGTCATAATTAACCCGAAAAGTAGGAAGTTCATCAGATGCCGAAAAATTTTTATGTCCGGTTGTAGAAACTGTGAATAATTCACTCACTCGAATTAGCGACTACATCACCGCTCATCAGATAAAACCTTCGCGAAACACAAAGTCAGAATAATCAACGAAAGGATAATGTTCTACGAGTCGGGGCGTGGAATGTCAGAAGCTTGAACGTGGTAGGGAAACTATAAAATCAGAAAAGGGAAATACAAAGGCTCAATCTAGATATAGTAGGGGTCAGTGAAGTGAAGTGGAAGGAAGACAAGGATTTCTGGTCAGATGAGTATCGGGTAATATCAATAGCAGCAGAAAATGGTATAACAGGTGTAGGATTCGTTATGAATAGGAAGGTAGGGCACAGAGTGTGTTACTGTGAACAGCTCAGTGACCGGGTTGTTCTAATCAGAATCGACAGCAGACCAACACCGACAACGATAGTTCAGGTATACATGCCGACGTCGCAAGCGGAAGATGAACAGATAGAGAAAGTGTATGAGGATATTGAAAGGGTTATGCAGTATGTAAAGGGGGACGAAAATCTAATAGCCACGGGCGACTGGAATGCAGTTGTAGGGGAAGGAGTAGAAGAAAAGGTTACAGGAGAATATGGGCTTGGGTCAAGGAATGAAAGAGGAGAAAGATTAATTGAGTTCTGTAACAAGTTTCAGCTAGTAATAGCGAATACCCTGTTCAAGAATCACAAGAGGAGGAGGTATACTTGGAAAAGGCCGGGAGATACGGGAAGATTTCAATTGGATTACATCATGGTCAGACAGAGATTCTGAAATCAGATACTGGATTGTAAGGCGTACTCAGGAGCAGATATAGACTCAGATCACAATATAGTAGTGATGAAGAGTAGGCTCAAGTTCAAGACATTAGTCAGGAAGAATCAATACGTAAAGAAGTGGGATACGGAAGTTCTAAGGAATGACGAGATACGTTTGAAGTTCTCTAACTCTATAGATACAGCAGTAAGGAATAGCGCAGTAGGCAGTACAGTTTAAGAGGAATGGACATATCTAAAAAGGGCCATCACAGAAGTTGGGAAGGAAAACATAGGTACTAAGAAGGTAGCTGCGAAGAAACCATGGGTAACAGAAGAAATACTTCAGTAGATTGATGAAAGGAGGAAGTACAAACATGTTTCGGGAAAATCAGGAATACAGAAATACAAGTCGCTCAGAAATGAAATAAATGGGAAGTGCAGGGAAGCTAAGACGAAATGGCTGCATGAAAAATGTGAAGACATCGAAAAAGATATGATTGTCGGAAGGACAGACTCAGCATACAGGAGAGTCAACACAACCTTTGGTGACATTAAAAGCAACGGTCGTAACATTAATAGTGCAACGGGAATTCCACTGTTAAATGCAGAGGAGCGAGCAGATAGGTGGAAAGAATACATTGGAAGCCTCTATGAGGGTGAAGATTTGTCTGATGTAATAGAAGAAGAAACAGGAGTCGATTTAGAAGAGATAGGGGATCCAGTACTAGAATCGGGATTTTTAAAAAGCTTTGGAGGACTTACGGTCAAATAAGGCAGAAGGGATAAATAAGATTCCATCAGAATTTCTAAAATCATTAGGGGAATTGGCAACAAAACGACTATTCACGTTGGTGTGCAGAATATATGAGTCTGGCAACATACCATCTGACTTTCGGAGAAACATCATCCACCCAATTCCGAAGACGGCAGGAGCTGACAAGTGCGAGAATTATCTCACAATCAGCTTAACAACTCATGCATCGAAGCTGCTTACAAGAATAATATACAGAAGAATGGAAAAGAAAATTGAGAATGCGCTAGGTGACTATCAGTTTGGCTTTAGGAAAAGTAAAGGCACGAGAGAGGCAATTATGACGTTACGGAAAATATTGGAAGCAAGGCTAAAGAAAAATCAAGACACGTTCATAGGATTTATCGACCTGGAAAAAGCGTTCAACAATATAAAATGGTGCAAGCTGTTCAAGATTCTGAAAAAAGTAGGGGTAAGCTATAGGGAGAGACGGGTCATATACAATATGTACAACAACCAAGAGGGAATAATAAGAGTGGATGATCAAGAACGTAGTGCTCGTATTAAGAAGGGAATAAGACAAGGCTGTAGCCTTTCGCCCCTACTCTTCAATCTGTACATCGAGGAAGCAATGATGAAAATAAAAGAAAGGGTCAGGAGTGGAATTAAAATACAAGGTGAAAGGATATCAATGATACGATTCGCTGATGACATTGCTATCCTGAGTGAAAGTGAAGACGAATTAAATGATCTGCTGAACGAGATGAACGGTCTAATGAGTACACAGTATGGTTTTAGAGTAAATCGGAGAAAGACGAAGGTAATGAGAAGTAGTAGAAATGAGAACAGCGAGAAACTTAACATCAGGATTGATGGTCACGAACTCAATGAAGTTAAGGAATTCTGCTACCTAGGCAATAAAATAAGCAATGACGGACGGAGCAAGGAGGACATCAAAAGCAGACTCGCTATGGCAAAAAAGGCATTTCTGGCCAAGAGAAGTCTACTAATATCAAATACCGGCATTAATTTGAGAAAGAAATTTCTGAGGATGTACGTCTGGAGTACAGCATTGTATGGTAGTGAAACATGGACTGTGGGAAAACCGGAACAGAAGAGAATCGAAGCATTTGAGATGTGGCGCTATAGAAGAATGTTGAAAATAAGGTGGACTGATAAAGTAAGGAATTAGGAGGTTCTACGCAGAATCGGAGAGGAAAGGAATATGTGGAAAACACTGATAAGGAGAAGGGACAGGATGATAGGACATCTGATAAGACATGAGGGAATGACTGCCATGGTACTAGAGGGAGCTGTAGAGGGCAAAAACTGTAGAGGAAGACAGAGATTCGAATACATCAAGCAAATAATTGAGGACGTAGGTTGCAAGTGCTACTCTGAGATCAAGAGGTTAGCTCAGGAAAGGAATTCGTGGCGCGCCGCATCAAACCAGTCAGTAGACTGATGACAAACAAAAACCCAAATAACAGAAAAACCTTTCTCTGTGTTGTCAATCATACTACACTCCAACAGAACAATTAGTCCTGTTACGGGAAAAGCTACGTTTAGCCCTCTTACTAAAATGGAGTTTAGTTTCCAAATGAAGTACACTGTAGGAAGATATTCCCGTTAATAGGAAAAGCTAATCAATAGAGTTACTCTTTTCACAGGATTTGACCGTGTGTTGTGTCTAGCGGATAAGTAAATCAGACTATTCAATTACTTTCCTAAGATTTTACCCAGCGGTTAAACAGAAACGCATTATGAATAACATTGTACTGAAGCTATGACAACTCAGTTCCAAGTTCATTTAGTGGGTCAAAACATGTACTAAAGGTCGCCAGCCTATCAAGGCTATGAAACAGTGAAGTACTGGAAAAGCAGAAGTATGAATTTTGCCGACTTTCTTAATACTGCTTAAGCTCCTTTTCAGACAAATATTACTCGACGTAAAAGATATTACTGCAGACACTGGAATTTCTTTTTCACTTCTACATCCTTATTCATTCAGTTTTCAAAAGAGAAAAAGCCCAGTAGAAAACTTCAAGAATGTTAAAAAAAATTGCCAGAGGGCACCTTCAGAAATGCATTTTTCATAACCAACAAACTTAAATACTAAAATACTTACATACTAAAGCAGACACCTTGTAATGATCATTTCATTTCAAGAAAACCTCTTTCTTACTGGAATTTACTTTCAGAAGCTATTATTCTTTGAATTAACTCTATATAGACATTTACCAGGTTCTAGTAAGTTGGCTACACTCTGACTGAATTTTTACGTAAGCAAATTTTCATTGAAACACTTTGCAATTGTAAAAAAAACTACATAAATGTTGCCCGTTTATGTTAACTTGGCACTTCATAAGTCTGTAAATCAGGATACTCGGTTTCCTCAGATACCACGATGGAACACTAAATAGGCGTATGGTTAGGATGAAATAACAGGGTGAACCACTTTCTTTAAAGTTCAAAAACACTGTAAAAAGTAAATGTACTATAAACAAAGTCTTATCTGGTGGCTGTAGGCTTGGGTGTGGCTAACAGTTATAGCGGTTACACTACCCACAGTACGGCCTGCAAGTTTCTTGCTGTATGGCCTTAATTTCTCTTGTTGGCGTCGTTCAATTCTACATACAGTAGCCCAAAAACTTGCAGCTAAGCGGTAAGCAGTTTTCAGTCTCCATCCGCGGAATTTGCGGGAGAAACTTCTCCTGCTCCACAAAGGTGTTGCCTCAATCTCTGCTCCCTACAGACTGAGTGACTTACTTCGCCCGCATCTCGTGGTCGTGCGGTAGCGTTCTCGCTTCCCACGCCCGGGTTCCCGGGTCGATTCCCTTCGGGGTCAGGGATTTCCGTGATGGCTGGGCGTTGTGTGCTGCCCTTAGGGTAGTTAGGTTTAAGTAGTTCTAGGGGACTGATGTCCATAGATGTTAAGTCCCATAGTGCTCAGAGCCATTTGAACCATTTTTGAACTTACTTCCCGCGCTTGCTCTAGGTAGCGCCCAAATTCACCCTTGCCACCTTTTCGACTCCCCACAGCCACTTTCGTTTTAAACAAAAGCACATTGGCTTTTACATGACTCCTATTTCTTATATTGTTGCTAAGCGTGACCATTTCTTAACCTGTCAAAATTATATCAACATGAACAATTTATACACAGAAATATTTTTAAAAACAAAAGGTCATCAGAAAATTATTTAACGTAATGAATAATTTACATACTATTTTACATACATTACTCACATACAATGCAAAGAACTTCAGTCTCGATTACAGTACAATTTACTTGACATATACAAGAAATATAGTACCAATATGCGAAAATTTTAAAGCAAAAAATATTATATGTTGTTTTTGTTGTTGTAGTACTGAGTTAAACTACTGAACATTAACATTTCTGAAATTCTGAAGTTTTAACCTTTTATACACATGTGATATATCAAATTACACGGAAATTTTCGGAGATATATTATACTATTAGCAGTGTTCTTTTACCTGCCATAGTTTGTTTATAAACAATAACTTCTATGGGTTTCCTCCGTTTTCGGATTTATAAGTGTAAAAATTGAATAATTTTCTATATGTCCTATAAATCGTTACAGTACTGCCGGTCCTTTTAATGTTTCTGTATTTATTTAGACATAAAAGGTGTTGTAATTTAGCCTCTCTTTTAAATATGTGAATAATTACATCGGCCGTTACAGTTCTACGAGATGAATCCGTAGACCCCTTGTTTGTTGCAATCGCATAATGCATTGTACGGTATTCACTTAACTTAACATACAATGACTTATAAATTAAAGCGGATAACACCATTACTCGTCCATCTTTTCCGCTTAAAATGACGATACAGGATCTTCGTTGACACTTATGTCTCAATCTTTATTAATTTTGGGGTAAGCTCTAATTTTACGCTGGACGCGAAAAGCGGCCGTGAGAAACAAGCAGTCATTGTGCTTCCCAACGGAGGGGTTTTGCCCGTCACTCGGCAACTTTCGGTTTCCGTGGAAGTCCACAGATAAACCCATTTGTGGAGCATAGTGTGAAACCGGTCCTCTGTGTACTGCTGTCAAGCTGATTTCAGCTGAAAACACGAATATGACCCGCTATTTGTAGCCGCCTGTGCGCCCGCGGTCGCTTGTTGGTGATCGAATGAACAGTCTTTTTCCCTTTACAACTGGTTGTCGTGTCACACGGTGACAGGTTAATCAGACCACGTACTCTTCTTCTCCGCCCAAAGGACGGAGATATCGCATGCTCATGGAAGATTTGTTTCCAGAACTACTGCAGGATGTATCTACCTCTGAATGTTACGCAAAGCCCGTAGTTCAAGAACGATTGGCCATCACGCCATTTCAGCATTGTTGTGAAACATCTTAGCGAATCGACGGATCGGCCCTTTATTCTAGCCACCTTCGTCACCTGACCGCACCTGTGTGGATTTCTTCCTTTTGGGGGCATACGAACCAGCTGGTGTATGAAGCTGATTCAGAAACGGAACAAGACCTCGTCGCCAGAACTGCCGTCGTCGCTAGTATCATCACGGATTTGTCAGGAATCTTTGAAAAAAACAGAAGAACAGCACACTGCGTGCACACAGACCAATGGCCGCGCATTCAAGCAGTGCCTGTGGACACCACAACTGTAATTGGCATGCTAAACCCGCCTCTGTTTATATCGTCATTAACATCAGAAATTCAAACAGCAAGGTGTCGACTCATTAGAAAACGAAACCATAGCTCAGAGGTTCATGTGACATGTAAGACGTGTTAACGAAGTCACAGTGGAACCAAATTCTGTCCAGCGGCACGGTGAATGTTTCACACGATGGTAGGCTAACCACAGCCCCTCTTACGTACATTTCACCCTCCTGTTTCCGATGGGGATTGTAATCACGACACCTAGCATTCAGTTCACACGGTTTTATTAGGAGTTCCAGAGGAAAGTGTTGCAGATACACCACGGCTCAGAATCGGCAGAGAAATGTTGCAGGAGATGGCATAAAAGATCTCAGTGAAAACTCTCCTTTCCTTGGAGTGTTGATTCCCACACACTTGTTGGTCGAAAATACCAGTTCTCAACAGCAGTGAATTCTTCACAGCCTTCAACACTGCTTACACCCTCGGAGGTTTCGTCCCTTCTCTTAGCACCCTGAGGGGCTGCGTCTCAAATAAAAGTGATCTCACCCTTACTCACGTGTACAGGATATAACTGCTACGGAAGTTTCTACACCATTGCGTGTGATTGGAACGTGCTTGTGATTTTTTATCTACCCTACTGCTTCCTCTTGCTTGTCCTCATCCTCCTCTGGCGTGGTAACCGGGGGGGGGGGGGGGGGGGGGCGTAGGGGACGGTGCGACATTGACGTGTGCATGAATAAAACAGCGAAGGGTCTTTCTAAGACCACCCCCTACCCACACTTCGACAAAACACTCGATGACACCCACCCGCCTTCGCTGAGTACCTGCAAAATGTACCTGTACAGGCATAAAAAGTGACGGCAGTCCCAGGTGCCTGCAGGCGGGCTACGCTGCTACTCCGCTGCTCTTCAACTGCTACGCAGTTGGTTTTGCGCCTGATAGTACGCCATCTGGAATCGGAGTGTGTCGAAGGGGTTGCCGCTCTTCAACTGCCTAGGATTTCCTCACAGGTTCGTGATAGCACCGGTTTCAGTGTATCGTTAGAAAATGATGTCGTTCCTTTAGCTTTCATTCACTTCGTGTCTTGTACTACCTACGTTCAATGAATTTCGATCACATCATTCTTCGACCCTCCCCCCATGAACCATGGACCTTGCCGTTGGTGGGGAGGCTTGCGTGCCTCAGTGATACAGATGGCCGTACCGTAGGTGCAACCACAACGGAGGGGTATCTGTTGAGAGGCCAGACAAACGTGTGGTTCCTGAAGAGGGGCAGCAGCCTTTTCAGTAGTTGCAGGGGCAACAGTCTGGATGATTGACTGATCTGGCCTTGCAACATTAACCAAAACGGCCTTGCTGTGCTGGTACTGCGAACGGCTGAAAGCAAGGGGAAACTACAGCCGTAATTTTTCCCGAGGACATGCAGCTTTACTGTATGATTAAATGATGATGGCATCCTCTTGGGTAAAATATTCCGGAGGTAAAATAGTCCCCCATTCGGATCTCCGGGCGGGGACTACTCAGGAGGATGTCGTTATCAGGAGAAAGAAAACTGGCGTTCTACGGATCGGAGCGTGGAATGTCAGATCCCTTAATCGGGCAGGTAGGTTAGAAAATTTAAAAAGGGAAATGGATAGGTTAAAGTTAGATATAGTGGGAATTAGTGAAGTTCGGTGGCAGGAGGAACTAGACTTCTGGTCAGGTGACTACAGGGTTATAAACACACAATCAAATAGGGGTAATGCAGGAGTAGGTTTAATAATGAATAGGAAAATAGGAATGCGGGTAAGCTACTACAAACAGCATAGTGAACGCATTATTGTGGCAAAGATAGATACGAAGCCCACACCTACTACAGTAGTACAAGTTTATATGCCAACTAGCTCTGCAGATGATGATGAAATTGAAGAAATGTACGATGAAATAAAAGAAATTATTCAGATAATGAAGGGAGACGAAAATTTAATAGTAATGGGTGACTGGAATTCGAGTGTAGGAAAAGGAAGAGAAGGAAACATAGTAGGTGAACATGGATTGGGGCTAAGAAATGAAAGAGGAAGCCGCCTAGTAGAATTTTGCACGGAGCACAACTTAATCATAGCTAACACTTGGTTTAAGAATAATGAAAGAAGGTTGTATACGTGGAAGAACCCTGGAGATACTAAAAGGTATCAGATAGATTATATAATGGTAAGACAGAGATTTAGGAACCAGGTTTTAAGTTGTAAGACATTTCCAGGGGCAGATGTGGACTCTGACCACAATCTATTGGTTATGACCTGTAGATTAAAACTGAAGAAACTGCAAAAATGTGGGAAATTAAGGAGATGGGACCTGGATAAACTGAAAGAACCAGAGGTTGTACAGAGTTTCAGAGAGAGCATAAGGGAACAATTGACAGGAATAAGGGAAAGAAGTACAGTAGAAGAAGAGTGGGTAGCTCTGAGGGATGTAGTAGTGAAGGTAGCAGAGGATAAAGTAGGTACAAAGACGAGGGCTGCTAGAAATCCTTGGGTAACAGAAGAAATATTGAATTTAATTGATGAAAGGAGAAAATATAAAAATGCAGTAAATGAAGCAGGCAAAAAGGAATACAAACGTCTCAAAAATGAGATCGATAGGAAGTGCAAAATGGCTAAACAGGGATGGCTAGAGGACAAATGTAAGGATGTAGAAGCTTATCTCACTAGGGGTAAGATAGATACTGCCTACAGGAAAATTAAAGAGACCTTTGGAGAAAAGAGAACCACGTGTATTAATATCAAGAGCTCAGATGGCAGCCCAGTTCTAAGCAAAGAAGGGAAGGCAGAAAGGTGGAAGGAGTATATAGAAGGTTTATACAAGGGCGATGTACTTGAGGACAATATTATGGAAATAGAAGAGGATGTAGATGAAGACGAAATGGGAGATACGATACTGCGTGAAGAGTTTGACAGAGCACTGAAAGACCTGAGTCGAAACAAGGCCCCCGGAGTAGACAACATTCCATTAGAACTACTGACGGCCTTGGGAGAGCCAGTCATGACAAAACTCTACCAGCTGGTGAGCAAGATGTATGAGACAGGCGAAATACCCTCAGACTTCAAGAAGAATATAATAATTCCAATCCCAAAGAAAGCAGGTGCTGACAGAGGTGAAAATTACCGAACTATCAGTTTAATAAGCCACGGCTGCAAAATACTAACGCGAATTCTTTACAGACGAATGGAAAAACTGGTAGATGCAGACCTCGGGGAGGATCAGTTTGGATTCCGTCGAAATGTTGGAACACGTGAGGCAATACTGACCTTACGACTTATCTTAGAAGAAAGATTAAGAAAAGGCAAACCTACATTTCTAGCATTTGTAGACTTAGAGAAAGCTTTTGACAATGTTGACTGGAATACTCTTTTTCAAATTCTAAAGGTGGCAGGGGTAAAATACAGGGAGCGAAAGGCTATTTATAATTTGTACAGAAACCAGATGGCAGTAATAAGAGTCGAGGGGCATGAAAGGGAAGCAGTGTTTGGGAAAGGAGTGAGACAGGGTTGTAGCCTCTCCCCGATGTTATTCAATCTGTATATTGAGCAAGCAGTAAAGGAAACAAAAGAAAAATTTGGAGTAGGTATTAAAATTCATGGAGACGAAGTAAAAACTTTGAGGTTCGCCGAAGACATTGTAATTCTGTCAGAGACGGAAAAGGACTTGGAAGAGCAGTTGAACGGAATGGACAGTGTCTTGAAAGGAGGATATAAGATGAACATTAACAAAAGCAAAACGAGGATAATGGAATGTAGTCAAATTAAATCGGGTGATGCTGAGGGAATTAGATTAGGAAATGACACACTTGAAGTAGTAAAGGAGTTTTGCTATTTAGGAAGTAAAATAACTGATGATGGTCGAAGTAGAGAGGATATAAAATGTAGACTGGCAATGGCAAGGAAAGCGTTTCTGAAGAAGAGAAATTTGTTAACATCGAATATAGATTCATGTATCAGGAAGTCGTTTCTGAAAGTATTTGTTTGGAGTGTAGCCATGTATGGAAGTGAAACATGGACGATAACTAGTTTGGACAAGAAGAGAATAGAAGCTTTCGAAATGTGGTGCTACAGAAGAATACTGAAGATAAGGTGGATAGATCACGTAACTAATGAGGAGATATTGAATAGGATTGGGGAGAAGAGAAGTTTGTGGCACAACTTGACTAGAAGGAGGGATCGGTTGGTAGGACATGTTTTGAGGCATCAAGGGATCTCAAATTTAGCATTGGAGGGCAGCGTGGAGGGTAAAAATCGTAGAGGGAGACCGAGAGATGAGTACACTAAGCAGATTCAGAAGGATGTAGGTTGCAGTAGGTACTGGGAGATGAAGCAGCTTGCACAGGATAGAGTAGCATGGAGAGCTGCATCAAACCAGTCTCAGGACTGATGACAACAACAACAACATTCTTCGACCTAGTGAGACCCAAAAAGTAACCGGATAGCTCACTAAAAGATAAGGACTTACTGATTCTTCATTTATTACGGTGTTTCGGTGCGTTTTAGTTTACTATAATCTAACATTCTGCGTGGTGTCTGTTTGTTCTAAGTCCTGTTTCACTACCACTTTCGTGCAACGACGCTCTGAGCGTGTTTTTTAGAAAATTGACTAATTTGAACCTGGGACCTGTTGCTGGTAAGGAGACGCCAGAGCACACATGACATGTAGAATTCAGAAGAGTTCAGTGAGACTAGCGATGATATAACCAAATACTTAATGATCTCAGCGTCAGCTCCACTGCACTCCCTGTAAAAGAATCTTATACTAACTAAATTTAGTGGAAGGAGTTCAAGGCTTTCCTATTTTTAGTTAGCTGGTAAAATAACGTCGAAGAAGCAGTAAAGATTACCATCGGAAATTTTATTCTACTCACAAAACATTGTTTATAAATTGTACTATTGATAAATGGAAATATTTTAATACGGGATGATAAAAACCGACTGCGTTCAACAAAAATGTCAACGAATATTCCCTGAATGGGTTTCCAAGTTCTATAGTTGTCTGCAGTGACACTCAATTATATTTAATTACTTATTTAACTTGTAAATTACAGTGGCTGATGTGGCTTCTCAATTATTATATAACAGAGAAATCATCACGATTCAAATTTTAACTTCAAGTAGCAAATGTGAATACCACGAAGTTTAATTGACGATCGACGCTAGTCTTACGTAAAAAGGGGATGTAACAGATGAGACTTGTGCAGTTCTGAGTGAAGCCTTATGCGCTCTTATGCGGCACCGCGTGCGTTCATTACCTTGTCGTTGGTTAGGCTGCGTCAGGGGCGGCTGGCGGTGCAGCTTCACACACCTCGCCGTCTCGGTAGCAACTCTCTCGAATTTTCCTTACTACTGTTTACAGTAGTTGGTTTAAGAAAAAGGTATTTGGCTGTGTTTTCAACTGACCAATCATCGTTTTAATGTAAACCTTAAGCTCCGCCTACAAAAATTCTGTCTATCAAATGACAAAACGTTATACTTTTCGTGGTGGGGCATTGTTTTTAATGTTTGCTATTTAACAGAAGTGTGTATAGTTTCACGCTAAAACTTGCAGCTACTGTGGCCCTTTTGGTGTTATCGCAAGGTCTATACCGTTCTTCTGGAGGGCTCTATCTTTTAACATGGGCTTGGTGATGTATCTCTTGGCAGTCAGCCAGGACGCAGGTGTCCCATTCTCCCACACGTAACATAGGGCCTTCTAGCCTACACGGCTCTGCTCTCGGATTCTGTTCTCGTTTCTCCCCTCGGAACTGCGT
Source organism: Schistocerca gregaria (assembly GCF_023897955.1). Classification (NCBI taxonomy): domain Eukaryota; kingdom Metazoa; phylum Arthropoda; class Insecta; order Orthoptera; family Acrididae; genus Schistocerca; species Schistocerca gregaria. The sequence goes on along the minus strand of NC_064921.1, from coordinate 786,362,155 downwards.
CTGTTTCACGGTGGGAAGGTATGACATGCATTTAGACGTCCTTGTGTTAGTTTGTGGTATTTCATTTGTTCACTAGTTGATCGTATTACTTTGGTTGACTTAATGTCAGGATTTATTCGCAGCTATGTGACATGTTGCCGGATTTCCTATCATAACAGGGTTTTCGTAGAAGATGTGGGATTTGCCTGACACCTTACACTAAGAGTAGCGTGTTTTGCGACAATTTTCGATGTTGCCATATGTGGGGAAGGTGTCAGGACTGCGGGCTGATGTTTCAGACGTGAGAATGCCGCATGGAAGCTAAAAAATTGTCAGTTGAAGGACTTCACTGAAATTGTAGATTTTGTTGTGGAGACAAGAAAATCGTGGAACAAGAAAGAAAGATTTATGCCCTAGAAACGTCATATACTGAATTAGATAGTTTGAAGGGGGAAAGAGACAATGGGAGATAGGAGTGACAAGTAATATGCTAAAGGGGAAACGTAACAAATCACAATTTCACTTTCTAGCTCACAATCAGTTTGCCTTTTTACTTGAAGTAAGAATAGAGCATCAACCAGTTCTTGAGCTTAATGTTGTGTGGCAGACTCATTGAAACCACTTTAAGGCTAGGTCGGTAGAAACGTCACGTGGGGAGAAAAGAGCCTTGATATAGGGAGCAGTGATGGGAGAGATTTAGGTCAATTGCCACAGGGAAAGCAAGGTTTTGAATACCAGGTCACAGGCATCGCTAAACCTAGTGCTAAGGTTAGCCAGGTGACTGAGGACATAGTGGTCTTGTGCACAGACTTTGATAACGAGGTTCTTACAATAGGAGAAGCAGGAAACAGCCTGACCAGCAATTTACATACAGCATTAAAGGTGACCTCTAGGAAAGAGGAGCAGCGACAGCGCACAAAGTAGTGCGGGATTTGTCGGAGTTTCGCATCATGAGGAGCCCTGGGTTAACAAGCCCTTTAGCCACGTGAACAAAGAGCTGTGCAAGTTGTTTTTAACTTAAAGAAAGGCTCATATTTGTACCGTGCCTGTTACTGTGATTAGGAGAAAGGGGTACACTAATCATGGTCTGCACCTGAAAGGAAAGGTTAGTTGAATACCCGAAAGGATGTGTAAGGGGGGCCACAAGCATGTTAGACAGAATTCCTACACTCACTGGAAACAGAGATTCATACTTTTTAGGTTAGAGTTAGAATACAGACACAGAGCATTCACAGAAATTACAACAGTATAAGACCTTGTAACCTCCCAACACCGAGCGAGGTGGCGCAGTGGTTAGACACTGGACTCGCATGCGGAAGGACGACGGTTCAATCCCGCGTCCGGCCATCCTGATTTAGGTTTTCCGTGATTTCCCTAAATCACTCTAGGCAAATGCCGGGATGGTTCCTCTGAAAGGGCACGGCCACCCCTCCTTCCCCATCCTTCCCTAATCCGATGACACCGATGACCACGCTGTCTGGTCTCCTTCCCCAAACCAACCAACCAACCTCCCAACAGTTTATAATTCCGTAACCTCCCAATAAAAATGTGACTAACCTAGCAATGAAAATGTGAATCATATATAACCTTTCAATAATTGACTGACTGTTAACCTAAACTGGTGAAACTGGACGTCAGCAACGCTGCGTCATATCTATGAAAAATCATTGTAAATAAATAGAAAATTCTTACCTCAGTGAAGACGCCGGAAAACGCGTATATACACTCCTGGAAATGGAAAAAAGAACACATTGACACCGGTGTGTCAGACCCACCATACTTGCTCCGGACACTGCGAGAGGGCTGTACAAGCAATGATCACACGCACGGTACAGCGGACACACCAGGAACCGCGGTGTTGGCCGTCGAATGGCGCTAGCTGCGCAGCATTTGTGCACCGCCGCTGTCAGTGTCAGCCAGTTTGCCGTGGCATACGGAGCTCCATCGCAGTCTTTAACACTGGTAGCATGCCGCGACAGCGTGGACGTGAACCGTATGTGCAGTTGACGGACTTTGAGCGAGGGCGTATAGTGGGCATGCGGGAGGCCAGGTGGACGTACCGCCGAATTGCTCAACACGTGGGGCGTGAGGTCTCCACAGTACATCGATGTTGTCGCCTGTGGTCGGCGGAAGGTGCACGTGCCCGTCGACCTGGAACCGGACCGCAGCGACGCACAGATGCACGCCAAGACCGTATGATCCTACGCAGTGCCGTAGGGGACCGCACCGCCACTTCCCAGCAAATTAGGGACACTGTTGCTCCTGGGGTATCGGCGAGGACCATTCGCAACCGTCTCCATGAAGCTGGGCTACGGTCCCGCACACCGTTAGGCCGTCTTCCGCTCACGCCCCAACATCGTGCAGCCCGCCTCCAGTGGTGTCGCGACAGGCGTGAATGGAGGGACGAATGGAGACGTGTCGTCTTCAGCGATGAGAGTCGCTTCTGCCTTGGTGCCAATGATGGTCGTATGCGTGTTTGGCGCCGTGCAGGTGAGCGCCACAATCATGACTGCATACGACCGAGGCACACAGGGCCAACACCCGTCATCATGGTGTGGGGAGCGATCTCCTACACTGGCCGCACACCTCTGGTGATCGTCGAGGGGACACTGAATAGTGCACGGTACATTCAAACCGTCATCGAACCCATCGTTCTACCATTCCTAGACCGGAAAGGGAACTTGCTGTTCCAACAGGACAATGCACGTCCGCATGTATCCCGTGCCACCCAACGTGCTCTAGAAGGTGTAAGTCAACTACCCCGGCCAGCAAGATCTCCGAATCTGTCCCCCATTGAGCATGTTTGGGACTGGATGAAGCGTCGTCTCACGCCGTCTGCACATCCAGCACGAACGCTGGTCCAACTGAGGTGCCAGGTGGAAATGGCATGGCAAGCCGTTCCACAGGACTACATCCAGCATCTCTACGATCGTCTCCATGGGAGAACAGCAGCCTGCATTGCTGCGAAAGGTGGATATACACTGTACTAGTACCGACATTGTGCATGCTCTGTTGCCTTTGTCTATGTGGCTGTGGTTCTGTCAGTGTGATCATGTGATGTATCTGACCCCAGGAATGTGTCAATAAAGTTTCCCCTTCCTGGGACAATGAATTCACGGTGTTCTTATTTCAATTTCCGGTTGTGTATATGCTCCTGTAAGACATTTTTCTGGCACAGCCCAGTGCAATGCTGGCCGATAGATTTGTCATGTATAAAAAGAAACAACTGATTTTTCTTTACGATAATCGGGATGGTCATGGATAGGAGAAATTAATAAAAATCTTTAAATTCAGATGAATGATTGTCAAAAGTTAATTTTATAGCTAAGATTATCATTAAAAGATATTTTTTAAAACATTTGCATGGGACTCGATATAACAATAGTACAAAATCAGTTATTAGAAATTACATATGCGCGCGGCTATAAATGGTAATTCTTGGTTTTGCCTTATACTACATCGCTCAGGCACCGCCATCGTTCTCCATGACCAGCCCAACGGCCCGACCGCGAGCTACTACTACTACTGCTGCTGACACTGCTCTGTGATATGCTATTCTATTGTAGGTTGCATATCGCAGGCAGTGGGTGAGCAATCCACCGAAATTAAGCCTGCCGGAGAGTGCTACAAATAAATTCCTTAGTCATGGACCTCCTACAACCTGAATAAGTTTAACAGTGTTCTGAAAATGAAAGTAATTTTTTTTCATCACAACAGCAGAGAGCTGGAAAAACGTGATAGCTGTCCTTAATACACGCCTAGAAAATGTGGAAAATTCTGAAGTGATCGATGTTCTGAGCTTTTCTGAACACCATAAAAGTACAGGAATAGAGAACTTCAATATCAGAGTATTCAGACTTGAATCACTTTTGTGTAGAGCTAACATGGAAAAAGGAGGCATTACAACATGTAAAAGATGGCCACAAAGTCAAAAATATTGAAACAAATAGTTTTTGGTTTGATCTGGACCTCGGAGATTTTGCTTGCGAGTTGTTACAGGAGATGCCCTCTAGGAAACTTTCAGTTATTTGTCAGATTACGAACATAAGTTCTTGAGCGACCTGTCACAAAATAACAGGCAGTTAGTAGTTTATGAAGATTTAGGTGTAAATTTCTTGAAAGAAACCGACAGGAAAAATTATTATGTCGGTGTTTCAATTTGATTTTAGTAGAAAAATTTTTCAACTCATTTCTAGCAAAGTATTGGAACACTGACTGATAAATTTCTTAGAGGCAGTGCTGATGCTAAACGAAGTAATGTGTACCCAGTTCCTAATATACTATCTGATCGTGATGCACAATTAATGGAAGTAAACAGTATGGCATCTTACAACCCTGAGGAGTGGACGCTTATTCATGAGAACAGGATAGATTGTTTGAAGAGTAAGCTAAGGTGGGTGGTATGCTATGAGGTATATTTATAAAGAGAAGCTAACGTCAAATTCAGTTTATTCCATAGTAAATTTGTGTCGATATTGTAAACTACTTTCCTGAAATGGTGTTCAGAAAATCTACACTCCTGGAAATTGAAATAAGAACACCGTGAATTCATTGTTCCAGGAAGGGGAAACTTTATTGACACATACCTGGGGTCACATACATCACATGATCACACTGACAGAACCACAGGCACATAGACACAGGCAACAGAGCATGCACAATGTCGGCACTAGTACAGTGTATATCCACCTTTCGCAGCAATGCAGGCTGCTATTCTCCCATGGAGACGATCGTAGAGATGCTGGATGTAGTCCTGTGGAACGGCTTGCCATGCCATTTCCACCTGGCGCCTCAGTTGGACCAGCGTTCGTGCTGGATGTGCAGACCGCGTGAGACGACGCTTCATCCAGTCCCAAACATGCTCAATGGGGGACAGATCCGGAGATCTTGTGGGCCAGGGTAGTTGACTTACACCTTGGGTGGCACGGGATACATGCGGACGTGCATTGTCCTGTTGGAACAGCAAGTTCCCTTGCCGGTCTAGGAATGGTAGAACGATGGGTTCGATGACGGTTTGGATGTACCGTGCACTATACCATCATTGGTACCAAGGCAGAAGCGACTCTCATCGCTGAAGACGACACGTCTCCATTCGTCCCTCCATTCACGCCTGTCGCGACACCACTGGAGGCGGGCTGCACGATGTTGGGGCGTGAGCGGAAGATGGCCTAACGGTGTGCGGGACGGTTGCGAATGGTCCTCGCCGATACCCCAGGAGCAACAGTGTCCCTAATTTGCTGGGAAGTGGCAGTGCGGTCCCCTACGGCACTGCGTAGGATCCTACGGTCTTGGCGTGCATCCGTGTGTCGCTGCGGTCCGGTCCCAGGTCGACGGGCACGTACACCTTCCACCGACCACTGGCGACAACATCGATGTACTGTGGAGACCTCACGCCCTACGTGTTGAGCAATTCGGCGGTACGTCCACCCGGCCTCCCGCATGCCCATTATACGCCCTGGCTCAAAGTCCGTCAACTGCACATACGGTTCACGTCCACGCTGTCGCGGCATGCTACCAGTGTTAAAGACTGCGATGGAGCACCGTATGCCACGGCAAACTGGCTGACACTGACGGCGGCGGTGCACAAATGCTGCGCAGCTAGCGCCATTCGACGGCCAACACCGCGGTTCCTGGTGTGTCCGCTGTGCCGTGCGTGTGATCATTGCTTGTACAGCCCTCTCGCAGTGTCCGGAGCAAGTATGATTAGTCTGACACACCGGTGTCAATGTGTTCTTTTTTCCATTTCCAGGAGTGTATTAAGAAACTAGGGGAATTACAATCCCATTTAAGAAGAAGAGGGTAATTTATGTAAAGGATAGAATAGATCCGATGTTCCTTACATCTACAGAAAATACTGGAGTGTTATAAGGAAAGTCATTAAAATGTCCAGAAGTACGCATGTCTGATAGACAGGATAGCCATTCGGTATACAATATGCCATAACAATTTCACTACATGATAATGCTGTGCCAGAAGATTCACAAGTTGCAAGTACTTGTATAATCACTTTCTAAAGATAGCAGTAAACGTGGGATTAAATGGTTCAGTTGAAGAAGCAAGAAAACATATTAAAGTTCCCCATTCCATAAAAGTTTAAGCAACTAGATGTAGCATCAGCAGCTTTCGCAAAATTTAACACAATTATAAAAATTCTGAAGAAAATTGTTTTAGTGATATACTATACTATACATCATTGGCACAAGCAGTTTTTCCTAACGGATTAAAATATGCAGTGGTTAAACCACTTCTTACGAAAGAAGGCAAGACAAACTTAAAAAGTTGTCATGCCACTTCCTTGCTGACGTCTTCTTCGAAAACATCACAAAAAATAATCTACTCAAGAGTAGTTGCATACTTAAGTGGAAACAATTTACTTAGAATGTAACAGTTTGGATTCCAGAGTTGCTTGCTGAGAATGCTATTTATAAATTCATTCACCAAACACCACAATCCTTAAGTAATAAAATGTCGTCAATTGGTATTTTTGTGACCTTTTCAAGAGTTTGTTAGGAAATATTACTCTGTTAAATACAAGTTTTATGGAACTGTCGGCTTTACGCGGAGGTGGTTTGAATCATACTCAACAAACAGGCTTCAAATGATTGTGATGAATATTTCAGACAACATTGTAAAGTTGTAAAATTTTAGTGGCCGGGGAAAAAAGTCACAAAAGTGGTCCCACAGTGTTTAACTTTTGATCTACTCCTTTTCCATTATATGTGAATGACCTTCCACTTACCATTCAATGTCCAGTCAACACAGGAGTAAGTGCTGATATGAAACTTCCTGGCAGATTATAACTGTATGGAGGAGCAAGACGCCAACTCATGACCTACTTCTAATCTCGGTCTGGCACATAGTCATCAGCTGCGAAGAAGTTTCATACTTAATTCTGGACAAGTTGGTGCTGCACATGAGCAGGGGTCACGAAATAGGATAGAATTATCCAAATATGTGTGTGTACATACTGATGGAAGTTTGAACTGGAAGGTGCATATTACCGATCTTCTCAAGCAGTAAACTTCAGCTACGTTTGCTTTTAGTACAATTGATTATGTATGAAACAAACGCCTTAACCTCCTGACGTATTTACACTCAATAATGTCTTACGAAGTAATTTTCTGGGCTAACTGATTACGTAGGTAGGACGTAAGATTATATATCATATTCACTCACGGACGTCAGTTACTTATCTCTTCAAGCTATTAATTGCTTTAAATGTATCGTCCCAATATATATATTTGTTAATGAAATACGTCATATATAATCCATCAAATGTGAAAAGAAAATTTATGTCCCTAACTACAACTCTTGAGGGCACAATTACCTTTAATACTCATTCTTAAAGCTGTCAGAGGCTCAGAAAGAAATTCAGTATGCTGAAATAAAAAGTTTTGATTATTTGTACAATAACGTAAAAAGGCTGGCAGGTAGCGAAGAATGTTTTAAATCTAATTTAAAACAATTTCTGATGTTCAGCTCTTTCTGATTTACTGACCAAAACTGTTCATTAATGGTAAAGCTAATCATGTATACATATCCTGTAAACTGATTCGTTCCACATTATTTCAACAGCAGAATTGTTCAAATGGTCTATGGAACATGTACATAACTAATTAACTAGTTATGTAACTAACTGTCCGTACAGGCACATTTTTAAAATTTTTCGATAAAGGCGGGCGGATGGTACCTAGAATGTGCCGAAATGCCATTCGTAAGAAAACCGCGTGGTTTCAACACTATCGTCGCTGTTATGATCCATCGCAGGTGCATCAGAAGACTGGGAGGAACGAGGATAAGAGGGGGTGTGAATACCTTGTGATCATTGAAACGTCCACGGTGGCCTTTGGGAGTAATGTGATGAAATTAAGTGCCAATTTGAGTTCATTAACCCACCATTAAAATCACATGAGCTTCTGAATGTTGCCTTTTTTCATATGTTACGTCACCTTTCTGTGTAAAGCGTCGTAGACCCCGAAGGTGACGTCTCAGTCCGCCACGACTTTGCACCGTTACAGAAGAAGATCTAACGTCCCTTTGAGCTAAAGTTCAAACTTAAAGCGTCGAACTGGTTCGGAATTTCCACGTTTGGGAAAAATTATTCTGTAATTCTCTTGCACAGTGTAGGTCAACTAAATAAGAATTAGAGAATCCTGGAAAGCACCCGATTTATGCCATAAGCAACAAGTTAAAAGAGTGACACACAAGGTCAGACTCACGTCGGTTGATCTCTTGCACCCCATCAGCAGACCTATTGCCTAACTGTTACACATGTGGTGTCTGTTCTTTTTACATGTCTGAAAGAACTGACACCATGCATATAATAGTAGTATCTACACGTCTTGATACCATTTCGTGACATATCTTCAGTATGGATCCACCCTAGGTCCGACCTCTTGCGGGAATCAGCCTAATTACTGCGAGCAGTGAGGTTTAACGGGGGATTGTCTGCATTGTGTATGATGAGTTGTGGATTTGAGTCAGAAAGTAAGCGTGTTCAGCTGGCCAAAGAGCTTACGCTGTTCACTCGCATAAACCATTGAATCTGGATTCGAGTCCCGCCTTGGCACAAGTTTTGACTTGTTGCCATTGAATTATTTCAGTGACCTCCTGCAGCTGATGTCAGCACTTCTCTTACATCATACCGCCTAACTTTCGAATCACGAACTTTTCTGCATTTTATGATGTTAATACCGTTAACATTTGGCCTACCCGAATAGCTGCCCACCTTAGCATGCGGCTTCCAGGACTCACGTAGGTGAGACTGTAGAGGATCGAATATATTTGATGGATTTACGTAGGGGATCGGTATGGTGAAAATACTGGATGTGGGTCTTAGGTGGTTTCCTACTTCGCATTAGGTAAAACATCAGACTATGTAAATGCGGGACCTAATGTCTGTCCACATCCCGACTCAGTTACATAATCCCCAAATGCAAGTGAGCGCCGGAACTGCTCAAACAAGCTATTGCTAATGCCACAATATTCCACTACCCGAAATTGCATTTCCCCATTTGTCTTCCATCAGATGCTAGCGACCATACGTTAAAACGCCATTCATTTCAAGAAATAATGAGGATAGCAAGAAACAATAAAGAACTGTGGCCTTTGCCAGCAGAAGTCTGACAATCTGCGGAAAGAATTATAGTATCAATGAGAATAAAGCTCTAGCCGTTGTGGAGACTCTGAACACTTTTATCTGTGTGCCTGGCAACATCACACTACCATCATTACAAATGATACAGCATTTACATACCTGAAAAAATACCGATTCTCACATGTTACATGGATCAGGTGGTCATTGGTTCTTCAGCAGTTCGATACTGAAATTAGATATTTAAAGGGAGAACACAATGTGATACTTAATATACTTCCCAGAATGCCTATAGACACAAAACAGTAATATAACGTATTAAATGCCAAAGGAAAATTCAGACTAATTAATATCAAAGGGACTCACCAGGAAGTGCATATGAAAATGAGTTGTAAGAAGCTATACATATTACAAGGGTCGGACCCATGTATGAGGAAGACATGAGACAGAATTTGGCATAAATACTGTAAACAATTTAGACAAAACCTCATTCATGATCGAATTTCGTTTATGCAGAGAAGGAAAGGGTTATCTCACTAGATAATTTATTGGCCTAAAACTTTGTGCGTTTTGGTGCTTGAAGTGTTTGGGGAAACAGAGATATCCATTTTCAAAGATACGAATAAGACGACAAAGGAGCAAATCTACAAGTACAGTTGATGTGAAAAGATGAAAAGCCTGAATAAAACTATTCAAGGAAAGCAGATTCATACAGCATGAGAAGAATAAGAACTAGTGGATGCAAATCTGTTCAGTCCCCTCACTAGAATTATAGGAGACGCAGGTACATATTTGTAATATATGATTTATTCACTACGTTTGTTGAACTATATCTAATCAATATAGCTAGTGTGAAGACTCTAGTGAGTAAAGTTGACTAATATGTAGAAGAAGTCAGCACTTTTAAAGCTATACTGTCCGACAATGGTCTGCAATTCATATGTATGCTGGTTGCTTGTAATATGAAAACATTACTAACTAAACCCTACCACCCAGCGAATAATCTGTCCGAGCACTAGAAGAGAGAGATATCACAGCTAACCAAAACCAACTGTTCACAGAGACAAAGCGTTTGGAAATATATGTCTAGTTGTGTGCAAACGCCATCAACTGCACTACTCATGAAGCTAGTGGCCAGACACTACACTTGAGGATAAAAGCATTTATACTGACTTAAGTAAAGAAAACATTAAGTAAAATACACAGAGAAGAACAGGAACTGAAGACTTCAGATAACCCATCAGGAGAAGGTTTAGAGAGAAACCAACTGAATGAAAAGACATCAAAGTGACAAAATCAGCACATACATTTTTAAATTGGATACTGACTTCTGTTGGAAATCATAATAAGGCCATTGAGGAAGTCGGGAAGATAGAGAAGAGTTTCAATTTATTTGAAAGTCATTTTATACTGTCCGAAAACCAGCAGGAAAACCAACCAGACTTTACGCAGACAAAAATGTAAAATAGAAAAGTCACTGAGTTAAGAAAATATAACTAATGAAGAGAATAAGCGACATGATAATTCAACGAGAGAATTTATTTTGGAGGCAGTTTTTCGTAGTATGATATGCTAGTTTGTTTTATAAGTTCGTTCTATTTTTGATAAAGATAGAAGCTGAAACTACGAATCTAAGTTTGTGCCACGGCTGGGACTTGAACCCCGATCGCCTGCCAGGTCACATGCCACTACAGCACCTGTAGCTTCGTGGCTCCCACAGCTACTGCATCTACGTAATGCAAGTTCCTTTTCTAACACAAACTTCATTTCAAACATTCAGCCCAATTTCTCCTTATCACATGAGACTCATAAGTGCATGGAAACATGTTATTCTATCAGATCAGTTTGTCCCATTAGATTGCCTTAAGTAAATGAATTTAGTAAATTTTATTTGAGAAAATCAACGGAGTTATGTGAGATTGGAGCCTGTGATGTAGTTAAACAAGCTAGCGCCACGACCAGTGGCCATGAAGCACTGCACCTGATTGCTGTAGAGGAACATTTTGTTTGACTGTGCACTGAAACAACAGAAGCCGTACAGGGGAGAATGTGGAGAAACAAAGAGGGGTGGCCTAAGGGACAGCCACTGCTGCAGAAGAGAAGCAGCACAGGCCAGTACCTGCAACACCCAGTGTTTATAAACTAGATAGCAGACCGATAACTGGCGGTGTGGTGACATAGCAGCTTTGTTGCAGTAAGAATGAATGAAAGATTGAGTGTGCAGGTGTATGTTTGAATTCAACTCTGTCTTTTAATTACGTGTTTTGTCCATTTGCAAGATGTATGAGGCAGGGGAAATACCCTCAGATGTCAAGAAGAATATAATTACTAGTTATGTAGAAAGCAATTGCTGACAGGTGTGAAAATGAACTATCGGTTTAATAAGTCATGGTTGCAAAATACTAACACAGAAGAAAGGAAGAACTGAGAGAAGTCGACCTCTGGGAACATCAGTTTGGATTCCGGAGAAACATAGGAACATGCAAGGTAATGCTGACCCTACGACTTCTCTTAGATGTTAAGAAAAAGCAAACTTACGTTTAAAGCACTTGAAGACTTAGAGAAAGATTCTGCCAACGTTGACTGGAATACAATTTTTGCAGCAATGAAGGTATCAGGAATAAAACTCAGGTAGCGTGAGGCTATTTACAACTTGAGCCGAAACCAGGCGGCAGTTAAGAGTCGAGTGGCATGAAAGCGAAACAGTGGTTGAGAAGGAAATGAGACAAGGTTGTTGCCTGTCCCGGAGATTATTTAATCTGTACATTGAGCAAGCAGTAAAGGAAACCAGAGAAAAATTAGGAATAGCTGTTAAAGGTCCATCAGAGACAGCAAAGGAGTTGGAAAAGCGGTTGAACGGAATGGACAGTGTCTTGAAAGGAAACTATATATGAACATCGAATTAAATCAGATGAAGCTGAAGGAATTAGATTAGAGGCAGGAAATGAGTAGTGCTATTTGGTCAATAAAATAACTGATGAGGGTCGTAACAGCAAGGATATAAAATGTAGGCTGCCAATGGCAAGAAAAGCGTTTCCGAAGAAGAGAAATTTGTTAATATCGAACTGAGATTGAAGTGTCATGAAATCTTTCCTGAAAGTATATGTATGGAATGTACCCCTACATGTAAGTGAAACATGGACGGCAAACAGTTTAGAAAAGTAGTGAATACAGGATTTCGAAATGTAGTGCTACAGAAAAATGCTGAAGACTTGATGGGTAGGACGCATAACTAATGATGAGGTGCTGCACAGAAATTCGGAAAAAAGAAATTTATGTCACAAACTGACTAAAAGAACGAATCCGATGATACGACGCATTCTGATAAATCAAGACAACACCAGTTTATATTGGAGTGAAGTGTGGGGTGGGAGGTGGGGGGTTAATATCATAGAGAGACATCAAGAGATGAATACAGTTAAGCAGATTTAGAGGGACGCACGTTGCAATGAGTATTGCGAGATGAAGAGGCTTGCACAGAATAGATTAGCATGGAGAGATGCATGAAACATGTATCGAAGTACCGAAAGGAAGTTCTATTAATAGTAAGTTAATCTTACAGTTTGGAAGACATAAGCAATGTGAAAAATATTTGCCACTTTGCAACCACTGTGTAAACAGTTTAATATGGCTCAAACGGTTCAAATGGCTCTGAGTACTATGGGACTAAAAAGCTGAGGTCTTCAGTACCCTAGAACTTAGAACTACTTAAACCTAACTAACCTAAGGACATCATTTACATCCATGCCCGAGGCAGAATTCGAACCTGCAACCGTAGCTGCCGCGCGGTTCCAGACTGAAGCGCCTAGAACCGCTCTGCCACTCCGGCCGGCAATTTAATATGTATGAATTTATCACAAATTTGTATTCTGCTAGTCATTTAACTTTCCTATTTTATTTCATATCATTATCTAAGTGGATATGTAAAGAAAAATGATGTACGGATTTGTGGTATTATTCCATCAATGTGAGTATCAGGAACCTCTGTGTATTTTGAGGTCAATGTCCAGTAGAAAACGTAAGAAATTTTTAGCACTGAAGTAACACATGAAAGAATTAGTCTGGAGTGGGACTCGGATGTGTTAAGATCGATGGACATGGAATTATTGATCATTAGTGGAAGATGTGCTGCATTTTGTAAAAAATGCGTGTTCTGTAAATAATAAAGAGGGGAAGGTAATATTGGAAGAACAGCGTTCGAGAAACTGTCGAGACCTTCGGCGCGTCTCGAATATGAATTGACAGACGGACATGAGCATGGAGCCCAGTAGTGTCAAAAGTAATTACTTTGTGAGGCAGAACAGATTCGTAGCCGTTGAAAGTGAAGGAACTTAAGATCTTAACGACAGTGTATGGTGAAGGAGAGTTTAGTAATAATGTGGAAGGCCGAGGAGAACTCAGAACTTTACAGAACACTATTGCTTCGCTATTCTTAGAAAGATTTATTGTACTATGGGAGAGGAGAGCTAATTTTGCAATTCGTCACAGAAGGCGATATTGTTAGAGGTGGAAAAGTTGAAGGAAAAAAGAAAAACACGAGCGAAGATCCTAAAAAGCAGAAAGCATCAGTAGGCAAAGGCAATAATACAATGAGTGGCGTTGAGCTACGAACAATTGCATCGAGAGAATGCAGATGCGTAGTGATCACTCTTAGCTCTATACCAAGATGTTACTGGGTTATTTGGGATAGAACAGAGAATATCATTTCGTCACTTCCATGGACTTCGTTGACTGAATTGTCTTCGAAAATTATCTTAATCTGCTTAAGGGCCAAAGCTAACTTTGTTTAAAATGGAAATTGCTGCAAATTGTGAACGTCAGTGATTTTTTGTGCATTTAACTGTGAACTGACTTCGAAAGTTTGCTTGCTCTCCAAGGGCTAAATCGAATATCGCTTAAAGTGAAATTAGTAAATGGACTACATGCTATTTTAACACGTAGCTATGCAGTATTCTACTGTTAATGTTAAAACTTTATCTCCAGTACTGAAGCGACATAATCTATTACCCAATGCTACTAAGAGAAGATTTTTCAAACTTTCATAGAGTGTTCAACCACAATACGACATCCTGGATCAGTTGAAGAGTTTTGCTTTAATTACGTTAAATATTCTCCGACTGACGAGATAGCATTCACCATCTTACTTAAGTCCAGCAATCATTATAACAACGGCAGAATTACATTGTCAGAGAGCATCCAACATTGCGAGTACGGTACTTAGTGAGACATATAAATGTTCGAGCGATTTCTACAACACAACCACAGCTGTTTTGCAATGTATGATAACAATATTATAACAAACCATAATATAAAGGTCGACGGAGATATAAGAACACTATTACTTAAGAAAAATAACAAAGAGAATGACATTTGCAATAGTGGCATCACTTTCTCTCGCAGCTAAAATCTGCAACGATACGTAATAATAAGGGCTGTGTAACTGTTACTGTTTGTTTACATAGATCATGATGAATGCAGTATTTGAGTTGAACTGTGAAAACATTACTTTTGTAATAATATTAACTGCGTCATGGAGTTAACTACTTCACTGAGTGCATTAGTGGAAAGGTTAAAATACAATAAAATCTGTGGCTTCCGAATCAAATGATGGTGGATGGCATTTCATTTATTACTACGATTATATTAAAAATAAATTGAGATAAAGCTTATTACTACACTCCTGGAAATGGAAAAAAGAACACATTGACATCGATGTGTCAGACCCACCATACTTGCTCCGGACACTGCGAGAGGTCTGTACAAGCAATGATCACACGCAAGGCACAGCGGACACACCAGGAACCGCGGTGTTGGCCGTCGAATGGCGCTAGCTGCGCAGCATTTGTGGACCGCCGCCGTCAGTGTCAGCCAGTTTTCCGTGGCATACGGAGCCCAATCGCAGTCTTTAACACTGGTAGCATGCCGCTACAGCGTGGACGTGAACCGTATGTGCAGTTGACGGACTTTGAGCCAGGGCGTATAGTGGGCAAGCGGGAGGCCGGGTGGACGTACCGCCGAATTGCTCAACACGTGGGGCGTGAGGTCTCCACAGTACATCGATGTTGTCGCCAGTGGTCGGTGGAAGGTGTACGTGCCCGTCGACCTGGGACCGGACCGCAGCGACACACGGATGCACGCCAAGACCGTAGGATCCTACGCAGTGCCGTAGGGGACCGCACTGCCACTTCCCAGCAAATTAGGGACACTGTTGCTCCTGGGGTATCGGTGAGGACCATTCGCAACCGTCTCCATGAAGCTGGGCTACGGTCCCGCACACCGTTAGGCCGTCTTCCGCTCACGCCCCAACATCGTGCAGCCCGCCTCCAGTGGTGTCGCGACAGGAGTGAATGGAGGGACGAATGGAGACGTGTCGTCTTCAGCGATAAGGGTCGCTTCTGCCTTGGTGCCAATGGTGGTCGTATGCGTGTTTGGCGCCGTGCAGGTGAGCGCCACGATCAGGACTGCGTACGACCGAGGCACACTTAGGGCCAACACCCGGCATCATGGTGTGGGGAGCGATCTCCTACACTGGCCGTACACCTCTGGTGATCGTCGAGGGGACACTGAATAGTGCACGGTACATCCAAACCGTCATCGAACCCATCGTTCTACCATTCCTAGACCGGAAAGGGAACTTGCTGTTCCAACAGGACAATGCACGTCCGCATGTATCCCGTGCCACCCAACGTGCTCTAGAAAGTGTAAGTCAACTACCCTGGCCAGCAAGATCTCCGGATCTGTCCCCCACTGAGCATGTTTGGGACTGGATGAAGCGTCGTCTCACGCGGTCTGCACGTCCAGCACGAACGCTGGTCCAACTGAGGCGCCAGGTGGAAATGGCATGGCAAGCCGTTCCACAGGACTACATCCAGCATCTCTACGATCGTCTCCATGGAAGAATAGCAGCCTGCATTGCTGCGAAAGGTGGATATACACTGTACTAGTGCCGACATTGTGCATGCTCTGTTGCCTTTGTCTATGTGGCTGTGGTTCTGTCAGTGTGATCATGTGATGTATCTGACCCCAGGAATGTGTCAATAAAGTTTCCCCTTCCTGGGACAATGAATTCACGGTGTTCTTATTTCAATTTCCAGGAGTGTTTATAAAATGTCTTGGCAGTTACAAGTAAAAGAATTCAGATACCTTTTTATTCTAGACTCCCTGCGGCCATGACTGCAGCCAGTCAAGAACAAACAGGCATGTGAGCTGTTTACGTCAGTTTAGCAAATATACGATTGAGGATATAACTACAGCTTAATATCATGTAATAGTGGGGTATGATGTTTACTTTCTGGCTGATTTGAGTTTCAGTGTTTATTAAGAAGTAATTTTATCAATCCCTGCTACAAACGTCATTTTATATTTTGGTTGCCAAACTCTTATTAAGTTTTTCACTTTCACATGTAAGCGATAATTCAGTTGTCAGCTTTCCGTCATTTATCCTGATCTAAATATATTACTAAACATCGAACAGCTGTTACACATCACTAGTACACACCAGCTCTCTTGCTTTTTGTGTTACGTTACATTAACATAAACATAACTGATATGCTTGACCAAACATCCGTTTTCGTACCTCCCGGTGCATATAGACAGTGTGTAACGGATATAAGGCAGATATTTTTGTATGTGGTGCCTTAATATGGACACACATCCGTGTGTTCGTTGTTTCTCCTCTACTCTGAACAGTCTTCCCACGGACACGTGGCATAATTTGCTACCTGCCGTTTTGCAAATGGTCTTAACGGCATCACTAAGTGGACTACATATGTCAGTTTAGACTAAGCAGTTTGCGTCCATGCATCCACACTTCAACTCCTGAACTGCTTTCCAGGGAAAATAAGCATCAACAGCTTACTATCCAACATAAAAATATGTGACTAGTAATAGCTATCATAAATAAGTTTGGTTAGGAGGATTAACTTGCGACCTCATTAGGGCACCAGCGTACGAATTATTTGCAATGGCGTATTGAACTCTTACTTACAGATATTGAGGTGAGAACACTGGATGAGATCAGCCTAGACAATTATAATATGAGCTATTGTGCGTTGGACAAACCACTACGAAACTAAATAAAATTGGTGAAACAGCCTTCACTAATCGTGATCAGCTTCGTAAGAATAGTCAGGACCGTATTACCTCACTGAACTTATCGTGCACAAGTGATTAAGGTTCTCAAAGTCCTCTTTAGTTGGTAACGATAAATGTCTTAAAGTAAAATACAATTGAATTTCAAACAATACGATACATATTGATTACGGTTTATTTGGCGGCCATTGTGGCCGACGGTTCTAGGCGCTTCAGTCCGGAACCGCCCTGCTGCTACGGTCGTAGGTTCGAATCCTGTCTCGGGCATGGATGTGTGTGCTGTCCTTAGGTTAGTTATGCTTAAGTATTTCTAAGTCTAAGGGACTGATGACCTCAGATGTCAAGTCCCATAGTACTCAGAGCTATCTGAACCATTTGGAACGGTTTATGTAGGTCCATTTATAAACAATAAGTCTACTAAAGCTGAGTGATATGAATCTTTATTTACAGCCCAGCCAAAATAGTTTAGGATATTACTCCCATATTCAGTGATATAATAAGAGGTGACGAAACCAGAATTGTTTCAAACCTACATTGCGTAAGAATGAAACAAAAGCATAAAAATTCATTGTCAAAACAGTGCTTACTGTGTAATAAGCATTTCACAGTCGTGTTTTATCGTATTCCATCAAACGCAATGAGATTCTACTTAGTCAAAAGTGGATACCCGAAAGATGTATGAAATATGGTACTGCTAACACTATTACATATCTGACTAATATCACTCGACTGGAAAGGTAGAACAACATTTTCTCGAGATTGTGAGACCGGAACGAGTCCATATTAATATTTACATCTCTAGTCTGTGAAACACAGTGAAACTTGTAGAAGAGAATAATTTTAACATTGTCATACACTAATATTTATACTCTCGGTGTAGTCACGTGTGGAACATTTGTACAACGACGTCTTCCACACCTGCGCGCGAGCTGTTGCTCATTTAATTTTGAGTCAGTATCTGGACAGAACTTATGAAAACTTTAATTACTTTGTTACGTCCCGTCAACGACAATACCATTATAGACGGAGCGCATATTCGTAACGAGGAAGTATAGGTAAGGAAACCTTCCACGCATTTGCCATGAGTGATTATTAATTTTTCGTTTCCCTCAGCTACTATTTGCACTGCTGTCAACATGGACAAGGAAGTCCAGATTCTGTTACTTTACACGATGTAGCATTTCCGAGTTTAGGCTAATTGCTGTATTGAATTGTAGTATGTATGCTGATTAAATGCGATATCTTTCACTTAAGAAGAAAAATGTACGCAGCATTAAGTCATGGTTTCTGCCTGACGCCTATTAGCACCGTAAAAACTGATTTACATCACTCCTATTATTGCTTTCACTGTCCCAAACGAGACAATAGCGCTCCGTTTGTGTATTGTCTCTCCGTATATATATATATATACCGTTTTTGTGTGCGTATCAAGAACGCTTCAGTCAGTGGCTTGCTCTACAGGCGCTAATTTCCGTTGGTTTCGTAGAAAACAGCAGGTTTTATTTTCATTTTCTTGTGTTCAAAGTGAAGGCCACATAAAGCCGTTATTGTTTAACTCTGTGGTGATGTAGGACTCTCACAAGCTATTTCAGGGAAAAGTTCTAGAGACGGAAAGAATGTGCAAATAAAGTAAATGCACTATACAAAGCATGTATGTGAAATGTTTACACTTAAAGTAGTATACAGGAGAAATACAAACTTTAAGATTTCTTCGTCTGCGAGAATTTTCGCTCCTTTGAATTCATATTGCTCCTACACTGGTTTAGCATTCTGTTCCTTCCTGAATTTCTAGTGCAGTTCCTTCCCCGATCTGCATCTCATGAAAATTTAGCAGGCAATAACAGTACAGCTTCATTCACATGGAAATAGCGTTAGGACGTCTGCTTCTGCAGTTGGTCACTGGATGCAGAAGTTCCACACACTGTGGCGTCTACTTAGTGTATCGTGGAGTAACCAACACGTCATTTACAAATAACCACTATGGAAATACAGTGTCTGTAGCGTAGGTGCATTTACTTTCAGTTGAGACATTTACAAAGCAATGTATAAGTCACCCAACTTCAGATACATCCAAAACGTAGGTCGGAATTACCTGCCCACAAAACTACCCAGACCGAATTTTCATCATTTCTTGGTCTTTTTGTCTCTCGGTCGGATGAGGAAATTTTGGGTGGTGAGGGGGGAGGGGCGTGTCGGCTGAGGGGAAGGAGATGGTGAACAGAGCACAGAGGTAGCATTTCTTTTGTGACGGCTCTCTTACCGAGACTCAGTTATAGAGAGGTTGGTGACCTAAATTTCATGATTGGTAAGAATTTCCATAATAGTATTACCTAAATAGAGACGTGATGATAAATATGAATAGTATCAAACGACACAATATACCGCTCATCTGAGTAATATAAAAAACACGAGAGAGAAAATTGAAGATGTACTGGACGAAAACCAGTTTCGTTTCAAAAAGAGGGAAATTACCAGACATGCCGAGAACGTTCGGGTAGCTCTGTTTAGAGAGTTTATTTTTTTCAACACTATAAGTTCAGCATATCCCTTCAGTCTTTAATTAACATTTCCTGGGAACAGTGCAAAATTTAATATCTATGTTTCATAAAATTTGCACCACTAAGTTGCTCACTTATTGTTGCGTATAGCACAAGTTTGTGAACGTAAATTATTGTTGCAAGGTGATTTGAATGTCTTGGTTGTTGCAAAGTTATTTTTTTGCTATGAGTGAATAATGCCTGACAAACTGTAGGATAGTTAGTTTCGGGATATGGTGTGAAGCATGTTGAAAAATACACTATGTGATCAAAAGTATCCGGACAGGTCGTTGAAAATGACTTACAACTTCTAGGCGCATTCCATCGGTGACGTTGGAATTCAGTATGGTGTTCGCCCAACCTTAGCGTTGATGACTGCTTACACTCTAGCAGGCATACGTTCAGTAAGGTGCTGGAAGGTTTCTTGGGGAATGGCGGACCATTCTCACGGAGTGCTGCACCGAGGAGAGGGATCGATGTCGGGCGATGAGGCCTGACACGAAGTCGGCATTCCGAAACATCCCAGAGGTGTTCTATAGGATTCCGGTCAGGACTCTGTGCAGGCCAGCCCACTAAAGGGATGGTAACCTCTCCGCCACTGGCCATACGTTATGAAAAGGTGCTCGATTGTTTGGATAGATGCAGTCGCCTTCCCCGAATTGTTCTTCAACACTGGAAAGCAAGAAGGTGCTTAAAACGTCAATGTAGACCTGTGGTGTGATAGTTCCGCGCAAAACAACGAGGGGTGTAAGCACCCTCCATTATAAACACGACCACACAATAACACCATCGCCTCCGAGTTTTACTGTTGGTACTACATACGCTGACAGATGACGTTCACTGTCATACTCACAACCTGCCATCGGATCGCCACATTGTTTACCGTGATTCTTTAATTTCACACAACGTTTTTCCATTCTTCAGTCGTCCAACATTTACGCTCCTTACACCAAACAAGTCGTCGTATGGCATTTATCGGCGCCACGTATGGCTTATGAGCAGAAGCTCGACCATGAAATCCAAATTTTCTGACC